>NC_053158.1:115006174-115306174 GCF_016835505.1 Polypterus senegalus
TCTGCATTTCTCTCCTTGACACCTACCTACCCATCACCATCCCCACTGTTCCCTTCACCAACATGTCCATTGCAATCTGCTCCAATTACCACTTTCTCTCCCTTTTGTGCACTCTCCAGCACTTCATCCAACTCACTACATCATAAAAACAACTTATTAGTGCATATGTCCTGAAATATTCATCATCATTTCCAGCTTCATAATCATCACTCTGTCTGACACTTCATACTTGGTGTAAAATTAATAGACTCGACACACTTAAAAAGGTTTGGGGCAGCCACCCACATATTATTCCTGGCTGCAAAAGGCTTTTAAATAGTACAGAGATATTCTCAGTACGGAGTCCAAAACAGAACTGTTGAGGGTTTGCAAAGATGATGGCTTTAAGGGATCAGAAAGGAAGTGACGTAAGGGAACCAGAAGTGATGTTCTTCTGATGTCAGATTGTGTGCCGGAAGTAATATTCTTCTGGGCACCGGAACTGGAAGTGACATTCTTCTGGGCGCCGGAACTGGAAGTGACGTCATCTGCTCTGAATCAGGCAGGTTTTCCCACGGCTGGTCTGCTGAGATAACAGGAGAAGGTTTAGTGCACCCTGCCATCCCTTGGCCTGGCGTGGAATTACCTTTGCTTGATTCATACAACGTCCTCCTATTCGCACGTGTATGACATTGGTCATTTTCCTCTTGTTGACCTCACCCAGCTGATCCTGCCATAGCTTTGTCAATGCCAAAAGAATGATGTTGTTTGTTGACTCTGATGTGAGGAGATTTGGCATCAAAGAGGTTATGGCAATGTGCTGTGGGAGCTTCCGTTGTCTTTCCAGATCAACTATTAACCACCAGTCCTATGTCGCTGCTAAAATTCTTACCGTTGATTTACCTTCTGAGCTGAAATGCTATCCAGCTCTGATGAACAAGAATTTCTGACATATGGGTCATGCTAGTTTGCAGATGCCGACTTTCCTGCTAATTTCTTCTGTAATAACCTAAAGCACCTAATTGTGCCACCAGAAGTATTGGCCCTCACCCAGAGCTTTAAAACATCTGCTGAGGATGAACTTCAGGGTTCCTCTCTAGGTGTACAGTTGACAATTTGACAATTCTAACTTTCCCCATATGTGCAGATCAGATTGACTTAATAAAACATCATACACAGAATTGATTAAGAACCTAATCCCTTGTCATCCATTGGCCTATGTGTCTTTAATCTCCATCACACTCTCTCATTTTATCCAGGCTCTTTGTTGCTTTATCCCTACCACCTTTGCGGACCATCTTTCCTTCATAGATGCTGTCACCTCCATGTCGACCATATTTTTCCTTTAGAAGGATTAAATCCTGGGGCTAGGAAGGTGTCCTACCCAGCCATTCCATGCTTCATTACTTCATGATGACCCTGTGGTGCAGGCAGGAGTATGTCAATTGAACAGCCTCCTTCACTCTCCACTTCCTCAAAATCCTGAATGCTATTACCCCAGACCACCTTTGGGTCACTTATAAAGTAGGAATTCTCTTACCCTAGTCACTTTGAACTCCTTCTTCAATAACTAATGGGCATACATTCCTGTAAAATTAGATATTCACTGTGGGTACTGCTGCTTTTTAATCTGTTTTGTATGACCATATTGTGTTTAATAGCACCATCTATTTTATCTGCGTGACCCCAGCCATTGTTATATATGATGTCATCACATGATCAGTATAAAAGATGGCATTGTAGTAAAATAAGTATCCAATTTTTTTTAATATTACAAGAGACTAATTGGCCTTTCTGCTTCAAATATTTACTGTATGGTTAGGTCTTTATGATGCTATTTTCTATTTTAATCTTTGTTTTGCTCTTTTGTGAGTCAAGAGTTTGGAATGAACCTTGGGCTTTGGTAATAAGATAATTGGATTTCTGGTATTTTTGACCTTACTTCTTCCATTTGGCCATGAATGTTGTCTTTTTTGCTAATCTCCTGGTCAAATCAGGCATTACAATATTCACCTAAGGCACCGTATCTTTTATTTTTTAATGGTGACCCTAACTTTTCTTTTATCTTGATGCAATTTCACTGAAATCTTGAAATTAATTCTCACATAATGCTCTTTTCTTCTATAGTTATCATTGTTAAGAACATGGTAGATGCTGTCATTCCATGTGACATCTTTGTGTCTACTCTGTTTAGGATGCTAAAAAATAAACTTCATTATGTAATAGTGGTAAAGACTTTTTACTGTTAAGGAAAGGAATTCATAGTTACCGTTAGGATCTTTTGAAATGTATACTTTGATTTTTGTTTTTTGTTGATCTTGCTCCCAGGCTTTTGTCCTCAGTTTTTAAACAAATATTCTTTTGCACATCCCTTTTAATTCTTTCATCTACCCAGTCCATTTAATCATGGTTTTTATTTTACAAGCTGGCTACTAAAACACCAAGATGAGAACAATGTTATCTGAAATTAAATTGCAAAAAAATCGTAAAACACCCCTTGGACAGCAAAGACAAAATATCAGTATGTTTTAATCATATAGTATTTGAATTTCATGCTTTGTAGTAATGTTTAGATGCAGTTATCAACTCTTCCCCACAAAATGTTTTCTGGTAATCTTTCTATGTTTAGAAAGTTTTATTACCTAGTGTCAAATATGCATCACTAACCAGATAAAGACAGCATTTATCATTTTTTAATTCTCTTCTGTATGTTATTCCCCCCTACTCCTGTACTTTTAGTGTGAAACACTTTTGAAAGAATTCAATAAAATTTTTCATCAGTCAGAACAGAAGGGGGTCACCAGAAAGAAACTATTTAAGTGTCAGGAAAGGCACATTCTTTATTGCAGTTTATTAAGGCCTTGAAAAATATAATCCGTCCCAAAATCTATTTTTCTATCTGTTACTTACTTCATGTTGTGTATTAAGTTGACCAAAAAAAAACTTTTATTACTTTCATGGAGAATGGAGATTACAAAATTCAAGATACAATGCACTTCAATGGAGACACAGATTGAACAACAGCAAACAATATAGCACCCATAAAAAATCTTAAGTAAACTGTGTCTTGTAATATAAATGTCAAGTAGACATTTGTATGCTTATAGCATTCCAAACACCTGTATTTGGACTAAACAAAGTTCCCACTATAGCCTCTGATGGTCCATAGCACTATAGGCTTCAAAGTAGAAGAAGCAGCATACAAACACGACTGAGCTTTTGAAATGAAGATCTCTCTGTCTCCTCATTTACTGGTCATTAAGGAAACACGCAAATTAGCGATATGTGAAACTGCAATTCCCAAAGCAAGCTATAAAACACAGGATACGCTGTGAAATGATAAAAACACTAAATTTAGTACTATTTACAAGGTGTTTCTTTATTCTTGATGGGCAAAGAAAGTGCAAAGTATGTTCACAGATACATCTGAAACAAAATACACTTTCCTGCGACACCTGGAACCACGACAGTGGAATTAGCCAGTCACACACATGCCAGTGTGTGTTTACAGGAGAGGAACTTAGTGAGCACAATGATCTGTATCTTGTTTACTTTTTGCGTGTTTGTTGGCTTTATTTTACATTTTTTTTTCTTTTGTGTGTGTTTATTCAATCTGTGTATTTTGTTGTTTGAGGCACAATGGCACAATGGTTAACGCTGCTGCCTTACAACTTGTATCACATTATTTTGCAGCAATAATCCCACAAGGATACAAAGACAATTGCACTATTATAATCCACTCAAACATTCTTATCAAACTTTTTGTAATGTTCTAACATTCTAAATAATATGGCACTGTGCTACAAACATTGCAAAAAATGTAACTTTACCTGAATCATATTTTTAAAAACGAAAAATCTGGTGACCCATAAATATGAAGAAAAATGATTGTTTTTTAATCTCTACAAAAAGTAAAGTTTTCCAAGTTTTTAATGATTGCTTGGTAGTACCAGAGTTTAACTAAACATAGATTATTTCCTTTGCATGTATAAATATCAAAGGTTTTATTTCTCACTTAAGAAAATAGCATAGCATGTGTTGTTTTTGACTACACCCTGTTCCAAAATTGTGTCCCTCAAATGGACTGTTAAGTTAGCCAATTCAATTTATTTTTACATAGCACTCTTCAAAGATTGCAGACACAGTCTGCTGTCATGAATTCAGATGTAGATACGGATAAAAACTTTACAAATTACTAGACTTGGGAGAGTTAACATGCTAATTTTTGCAATTGACTTGTTTTTAACGTGTAAAAAAAAAATCTTGTTGCATCCAAGGCTGGCAAAAAGGCAAACACCTCAGATCGTGCTTTGGTCAGGGCAACGTTTTCATATATTTTATATTTTAATTTTTTTTTAACATAAAACAATAATACAAATAGGTTAAGTGTGTACCTAAAGAATGACATACACATCCAATACCATATTCAGACTATCTTTAAAAATTTAAAGAAATATAAATTTCACTTAAAGGTTTATTTCATATTATGCGATTCAAAACAAAATGCTGCGTGTCAATATGTAGCACTGATGTTCATTTTCTTCATTTATACATATTGACGCAGGTGCGTGGGAGGGGAAGGAAAGAGGGTGGGGAAGGGAGGTTTACGGGTCCAAGTGTAATGCCAGAGAAAGACTGCAAAAGTAAAAATTACACTTTGTTTCTTAATTTCATGTTTCTGTAAGAGGATCGAATCAAAGTCATATCACATAAGTGCTAAAAAAGTTATTTGACTGCCACTAAATCCGAAATAAGTTTGTTGTATCTCTGTATTTAACTTTTATTTTACAGTGCTGACTGCCCTAATATAATAACAAAATTCTTCAAAAGAGAAGTGTAATGATTATACCTACCCATGTTCAAGTTTGAGGTATCTTTGCTAATTTATGCAAAGAACGCAACATAACCATCCAAGTAATGCACTGTGTCAAGTTTTAAAACAAGCAGTTATGGGGATTTTTTTTAGCTAGCAAAGTTGTTGGTAGAGCAGTGTTTCCCAACAGTTTTTCTGTGATGGCACACTTTTTGTAACCCAAAAATCCCAAGGCATGATTCTACAAACCAAAAAAGCATTAAATCTATACACATGCTAAACTACCTGCAAAACAGCGATCTCAGAGCTGCTTTTATGTTGGCTTCTCCAGGTAGTTTCTTGCTCCTCAATCAGGTCTCGACCAACTGAGGAGTGTGTCTCTCTCAGGTCAGGACCCCGGCACTACACAATTGTTTCTATGTCACACCAGTTTAAAAAGAGAGGAAACAAAAAGGCTTAAATCTAATTAACATAAATGGAGCCCAGCAATATCTGTCTATTAATTAATTTTTGAACTATGGCCAATTGGCAATGGAAGATTTATCAGTCTTGATTTAAACATATGATATTTTGATTTCTTGCATTGCTGTAATGTCTTTGATTATGTAAAATATCCTGGAGTATGGTATTTCCATAATTATCAAAATCACAATGATTTGTTTTGCAACACTTGTTTAATTAATCTCTGCATTGTATTATTTTATTTCAGTCACTTCATCCTCTTTTCATCATGTCTATTCCAGGAATTTCCAGAGAACCCAACCAGCCCTGGCGTCACACCCAATCATGTCCCCAGGTAGCGATCCCATTAATAACATTAATTCCTACCAGTTTGTTGTTTTGTTCTGAAATTTCCAGAATCACTTCATATGACATACACTAATTTAGTCACAATACCTTTTTCATTTCTCTCCATCATAATTCAAATGGAAAAGAAGCCAGTTGTAAAAATGGATTAATGTTTTTCTAAATATTAAATGTTACTTTGAAAAGGAATAGTGTATTTATTTGAATTTTATAAATATATTGTACTGCAGTATTTTTTTGAAGGTTGTTCTTACTTTTTAAAATTGACTTGTTACTGTCATTATGCAATCAGCAAAATAGCAATAGTTAATAATGATTTGAGTTAACCGCTCATACTTTGAAAAGTATTATTTAAGGCAATTAAACATAATAGGCCTTCTGAAAAAATAGACATACTGCACACTTACTGAGGACATACTCTGTATTCATACTATTTACTGTACTGTAGCACTATATAGTATGTAGTTATAGCGTAACCTGATAGCTACATAAATGTGATAGATATTCAGCTGTGTCATATACTGTATGTGTAAGTAAGGTGCTTTGATTTTAACCCATTAATGTCTCATGTTCCATTATTGAAGCAACAGTCAGGTAATTTTATACATTATATATAATGTAAGAAGTGGATTTGCCTAGTGTTCCAATTTTGGAACACCTCATAACTCAATAATGGAATGTAATTTTTTTTTTCTCTTCAAATTCTTGTTCCTTATATTTTTCTACGCAATATATGTGAATTTCATGCACAAACTCCTTAGGCATTAATGGGTTAATGTAATTAATTTACTTCTTTTTAAATGACTGTTACAATGACATAGCAGATGGTGTTAAAGCTTCATAGTGCTTGAATTCAGATTGTGACTATGTTTATTTTTGTGTGGATTTTCATGTTCTCCCCAGTTTTTCTCCAGTATTTTGTGTCTCCTTCTACATTATACTGATATGTTACCAGTAAATTTCAATCATATCAAGGGACTTTCCTGAAAAATAATATACTTCTTACTTCAGCTCGTCATCTCCCCTTAGAGATGCTGTCCAGCAACATGTACTCGGTTCACCAGCTTGACAGTTTTTGATAATAGTTCATTGCAGCTGCCTTCACTAGTGAGATTGTGAGCAGGGTTAATTTGGACTGTATCCTTGGTCTTTCCCCATAAACCTGCAAACTAAAAGCAAGAAATCTGCATTAGTGACGCTGAACACAATTTACAGTATACCATGTTGTGCATGCCCAGTCGCATATGTGGGACAAAGATCAAAAACACTCGCAACACACATACAAGAATACTGAAATGCTGTCAGAAAGAAGGACCTATGATCTCTGATACACGTACACACAAGTTCAACCAGACACAAGTTTAACTGGGACACAGTGCAAGTAAAATTCAGGAATAATACTTAAAAACACTGTTATGTCTTTTTCCAAGAATTATAATTAACGCTTGATCAACATACTTAAAAGCAAAATCAAATATGAAAGCATCAGGAACACTTGTTTAATTTATAGCTGGAGCTATAAAGATCTTAAGAGAGAGTTATTATGGTAATTCAGATACACATGCACTGTATATCTAAAAATACCTTTAAACAGTGAATAATCAAATTTAATCATTTATCCTTTTAAAGAATATACTTCTAAAGATCAATGGGAAGCTATTTTAGTAGATTTTGTATTTACTTAATAGAAGAAAATTTTGGTGATGTTTAAGGCCTAAAATGGAGACAGAAACAACCTAAGATATTGAAAGAGTTAAAATGAATTAAACTTCTGCTGAGCCAGGTTATTGGAATATTTCTATCAAATGTCCTTGACAAAGTATGTAAAATCACAAGGGTAATGCCCCTCTTTTGTAGTTTACATTCTCCGTTAAATCGTAGTGACTATACTTGTCTCTTTCATAAGAAAATCGGTGTACTCTATAGATTTAAGTGCTGGATCCATTTCTGAAACTGGTATTTTTGTACCACAATCATTTTCTAAATGATAACAGATTCAGCGAAAAACACAATTTTAAAAATAAAAGTGTTGATTTTTGTTTTTAAATAAGGTACATTTGTTGCAAGGAAAAATTATTCTTCATGTTAAAAATATTATTTGAAGTATATTTTAAATTGAAAAATGGGAGTAATTCTTAATGTTAGGAGAGATGGAAACAACCAAAAATCAAGTAAATGTACTGTATTTGTTACACATTTTTTGCTCTCAATCAGCATTTTTCGCTCATCATATTTCTTCAAAACAGCCAGGAATTTATACTTAGAAAGTTAGAAAGCGGTCTTTTCATCTTTACCTTTAGAAATACACAAGGTGTTTGAATGTTGATTAGGTAACAAGTAAGCAAATGGTAAAAGAATACACACCTTTCCTTGAATAGAAAAATATGTGTGCCACATTTTAATTTGGCAACAAAGGCATAAAACTAATAGGAACTAGCTGAGTGCAGTTGTGGCCAAAAGTTTAGACAATGACACAAATATTAATTTTCACAAAGTTTGCTGCCTCATTTTTTATGATGGCAATTTGCATATACTCTAGAATGAAGAGTGATCAGATGACTTGCAATTAATTGCAAAGTCTCTCTTTGCCATGAAAATGAACTTAATCCCAAAAAAAACATTTCCAATGCTGTGAAGCAGGCTTCAGGGTTCCCAAGATAGTCCAGCAAGCACCAGGACCGTCTCCTAAACTTGATTCAGCTGTGGGATTGGAGACCAATTACCAACCACCAGTGCAGAGCTTGCTCGGGAATGGCAGCAGGCAGGCATGAATGCATCTGCACGCTCAGTGAGGTGAAGACTTTTGAAGGATGGCCTGGTGTCAAGAAGGGCAGCAAAGAACCCACTTCTCTCCAAGAAAAACATCAGGGACAGACTTATATTCTGCAAAAGGTACAGGGATTGGACTGCTGAGGACTGGGGGAAAGTCATTCTCTCTGATGAATTCCCACTCTGATTGTTTGGGGCATCCAGAAAAAAGATTGTACAGAGAAGAAAAGGTGAGCGCTACCATCAGTCTTGTGTCGTGCCAACAGTAAAGCATCCTGAGAACATTCATGTGTGGGGTTGCTTTTCAGCCAAGGGAGTGGGATAACTCACAATTTTGCCTAAGAACACAGCCATGAATAAAGAATGGTATCAAAACATCCTATGACAGCAACTTCTCTCAACCATCCAAGAACAGTTTGGTGAAGAACAATGCCTTTTCCAGCAAGATATAGCACCGTGCCATAGGGCAAAAGTAATAACTAAGTGGCTCAGGGAACAAAACATCAAAAATTTTGGGTCCATGGCCAGGAAACTCCCCAGAAATTAATCCTATTGAGAACTTGTGGTCAATCCTCAAGAGGCGGGTGGACAAACAAAAACTCACAAATTTTGACACACTCCAAGCATGCGAGATGCAACCATCCATATGCAAGAATGGGCTGCCATCAGTCAGGATCTGGCCCAGGAGTTGATTGACAGCATGCCAGGGCAAATTGCAGAGGTCTTGAAAAAGAAGGGCCAACACAGTAAATATTGACTGTTTGCATAAACTTAATATAATTGTCAATGAAAGCCTTTGAAACTTATGAAATGCTTGTAATTGTATACCACAGAAACATCTGACAAAAAGATCTAAAAACACTGAAGCATAAAAAAAATTGTGAAAAACCAATGTTTGTGTCATTCTCAAAATTTTTGGCCACGAATGCAACTTCTTTCTTCCTGGCTAACACTTGGGTGCAACATGTCTTTAAAAGTTAATTTCCTACACTCTGATTTGGATTTTTTTCTCTGAGAACATGGGAACGGTCCATGATCAACCTGGAGAGAGGTTCCACCAAGATATTGCTCAAATGGAGAGACATGATAGTGGAAAAAGAAGTAAGTCTATGTTAACAGATATCTGTTGGTCATTTCGCCTGTGAAACACTTTTATAGAATACCAAGTGACTGATTTTTGTAATAATTATATTTAAAACAATTACACATGTAATTTATATTTATTTCAAGTCTAAATAGTCAATTTAAAAAATATATGTTACGTTGTTTCTGTAACATGGTGTTTTTTTTTTTCATTTTAACCCTTCATCTCTTAAAACTGGATGTAAACGTGCAATTATTTTGCTAGATTTGGATTCATCAATCTCAAATCGATAAACAACACCTAAAATTTTTGACAAAAAAGATTTTTTTAATTTTGCAGACCAGTGCTATTTAACAGACAGATTCAAAGAGCAAACACCAATGATCATCTGTTTTTGCATGATTTCCTAATCCATATTGTCCTTTCAGGGATATTTTCTTTCACCTCTGTTGTATATTTTGTACACTAATGGTTGTTGCGGTACATTTTAAAAATAAGTTCATTTTAAAATTTGCTCATGACTTAGTGATTGTAAGCCTACTTAATGAAAACAAAATAAGTCACGATCCAGTGGTAGATGAATTAGTTAACTGTTGTGTTGAATCTTATCTATAACTTAAATTTGCAAAAATGGAAAACTAATAAAATATATGAATTAACATCATTCACTCCTGACAACTTAAAACATCAAATCAAAATAGATGGTAGTTTTATTACTTTTAGAATATACGGAACAGTGGTAGTAGTCAAATATATTTCTCATCAAACATGATTAAACAATCATTTTAATCTAAAGCCCACTCATTTGTTTTGTGTGAATTTCTGATATAGATTATATATGTAAATGTTAACATTCTGATAGATGTATTAAAAACTATATTTTAGCCCCTCTGTGGCATCTCTGTAACATCCATATGATTAATTAATGACAGATTTCCTCAGCAGTAAGAGTTTGGGCAATTAATATCAAGCACACGCTTTATCTAGTGCCAGCTGAATATTTTTCTGTTAGAAATAGAGAGGTAATTACAGAAAAATCATTTTAGCATCTGAACATTAGAAACATTGTGGTGAGAGCAGGCCAACTACACAAGTTTGTTCATTCTTTTCACCCAGATAATCCAAAATAACAAGTCAGGAGTTTCAGGGCATCTTGATGCTCAGCAGTTTGCCTATCAGACAGATGCTACCTGAGAGCAAACTCCCTCTTGGACAAAGCCGACAGCACCGTCACAACAATGTTCATTGATGTTACTAGTGCTTTTAACACCATTTTTCCTCATCGTCTGGGAAAAAGCTTGAGATTGTGCATCTTGATGTTCCCACATTCTCCTTTATCATGGAGTACTTGTGTTGTGTCTGCTATGGAAAGACACACAAGACCAGTTGCTCCTCCGAACTCCAAAAACTCTTTACTCACACACGTTTTCTTACAGTGCACATCCTCCAATTGTCACAGGAGCAAATCAACATCCAATCCCCTCTGTGTATTTTAATGACCCTCCCAACATCACATTTTCCTAAAAGAGATGAAAAAAAACAAAATTATCTACAGTATGTACTAAAATGTAGTCACATAGTCTTGCAAATAGGCTGGTTGTTGTTGGACCCTAGGAGGCCGAGCGGCTGCAACAACAACCTCATCTGAGTGTGTTGGCAGGTCAGCTGGAGCTGGACAGAGCCTTCCAGGTGAACTAGGAGCAAAAACAGTAGAGGGGACCTATTTCTGTCCTCCAGACATGGCTGAAAAGTTGAAACAGCTGTTTGTGATGATGGTGGCATGGGTCAACAGCTTATTATGTCGTTGGGGTCTTCTAACACGTACCTAGTCATGCAATTGTATGTGTTGAGAATGGACACGGCGAGTTTTATCCACTCTGTGTTTCATTCTGGCTTGTTTACTGTTAACTGAGGCTTGTAAAGCTGAGGGAAGTTTGGTCATGGTGCAAGGGCTTAATGTGTTAAAAGGAAGCTGCAGCTCCCGTCCTAGCATCAGGAAAGCTGGGGCAACGTTTGTGGTAGAATGTTGGGTTGCTTGATAATGAAGAATAGTTTCCAGTAGTGCTGTGTGGAAGTGAAACCCCTGAGTCAGGTGTGCACGGATACCATTTTTGTGTGATTGAAGCTTTCTACACCATCATTCGCCAGTGGGTGATAGAAAGCAGTACGAATAAGTATGAATATGTTTCAATCCCCTTTCTGATACGAATGATTGGAACTCATGTAAGGTAAACTGCGGGCCATTGTCTGTAGTTATAACACGAGGCAGTCCCCATCAAGCAAACAAATTACATAGAATGTCTATTACAACTTTTGATGTAATGGAGCCCACAGAAAAAACGTCAGGCCACTTTGAATGTAAATAATAGACCACAATCAGAAACCTCTGATGATGTGGAACATCATGCAGTTCTCCACAAATGTCAAGCTGGAGATGTTCCCATGGATGAGAAGGCCAGACCAAAGGCTGAAGAGGAGGGGTGGGTGGCAAACCTGTCTTACCACTTAAAAGGCAGGCTTCACAGTCACGGACAAGGGCTTCAATGTCCCGATCAATACCTGGCCACCATACCCGTTTGCGACATCGCTGCTTTACTTTGACAATGCCAAGATGACCCTCGTGTGCCACTGAAAAGACATGGCCCCGGAGTGTTTCTGGAATGACAGCAATGTTTCCTCTTGCAATGCAGTGATCATTCCAAATAGATAACTCATTTTTCATTCTAAGGTAAGGCTCCAGTTCAGAGGACACTCTGGATGGCCATCCATAAGTGATGTAGGCATGAAGGGTTGTGAAAAGGGGATCATTTTTGGAGATTTCTTGCTGTTCCTGAAGGGACACAATATCTTGAAGGGGAGAGTGCAACAGCTGTACCAGATCTGCCTTCATGTCTTGGTGTAGTTCTACAACTGTTTGCACAGTCATTGTGTGTGACAGCATGTCAGCGACTGCATTTTCTCTTCCTGGGGTAAGAGAACTTTAGAGTAAAGTTATAATGGCGCAGATGAACTACCCATCGAAAAATCCGCAAAGGACGGTGGCCAGTGCTACTGGTGGTCAGCAAAGTTATGAGAGCCTGATGGTCAGTACGAAGTGTGAAGTGCCTGCCATACAAATAAACATGCCAATGCTCACAGGCCCAGACACATGCTAAGGCTTCCCGCTCCGCTACTGAATACCTTTCCTCTGTGGGTGTCAGAGCACGAGAAGCAAAAGCAACAGGACCTTTATGTCCGTCTTGTACTTGTAAGAGCACAGCACCAATAGTGGAAGAAAAGGCATAACAAGTCACAAAGGTGGGGTTGTTGATATCGCAGTGTGCCAGCACTGGGGTTGATGTGAGTTGTTGCTTAAGTGAATGAACTGCTTGGTGGTAGGAAGGGGACCAGTCCCATGGTGTACCTTTCTATAGCAGTCGTTGTAGTGGCGCAGTTGTTGAAGAGAAGTTGGGCAGAAAACAGAGGTAGTATGCCATCAATCCCAGGAATGAAGGTAACTCGGATGCAGTGGATGGTTCAGGCATATTGTGTATGGTGAGATTCCATGTGCTGACAGGCGAAAACCAACAAAGTCTACCTGTGAGGCAGCAAAAAGGCACTTTTCTGCATTCACAGTGAGTCCATTCCGGGCCAAAGCAGCAAACACTAAATTGAGGCATCTATCATGAGTTGCACTATCTGAGCCATGCACTACTATGTCATCCAGGTATACTATAACACCAGGGATGTTTTGCAAGATGGTGTGCATGACTTTTTGAAAACAGCTAGGCTCTGAAGAGAGTCCAAAAGGCATCCTTGTATAACGGAAAACGCCCATGTGGGTCACAAAAGCAGTTCAATTCCTGCTGTCCGGATGCAGAGGTACCTGTAGGTAGCCTTGACATAAATCAAGCTCGGAAAACACTGTAGAACCTTTAAAAACTGTAGTAAGTTCCTCTGTAGTTGGCAACGAATATTTATCTGGCACCACAGCTTTGTTTACAGCTCGAAGATCCACACAGACACGAAGGCCACCAGATTTTCTTTTTGCAATGACTAGAACTGAGACCCATGGAGATGCATCCACAGCTTCTATTATGCCAGCCTTCAACATCTGCTTCAGTTCTGAAAGCACATCCCCACGAAGTGCTAAAGGCACCCTGCACAGTGGCTGTATAACAGGAGGAACAGAGGGATTAATCAATGGCTGGTGTGTAAAGGAGAACAGAAAGCAAGGCCATTGTTGTGCCCAGGATGGAGATACCAATAGAATGTCAGTGCCTCTGCTGTCAACAAGTGAAAAATCAAGGCCCAAAAATAGATCTAAGCCCATAAGGTTGGAACCTGCAGCAGAGATGTGAAATGGAAAAGGGGCAAGGGACTTAGTGCCATAGTGTACAGTCAAATGAAGAATTCCACAAATTACAATATCAGTGTTCCCATATCCTCAGAGTGGCATGGTTGGTGGCTGAAGAGAAAGATGTGAGAAAAAGGTCTGATATGTATCCCAGTTCAATATAGAAACTTTAGCACCAGTGTCAATTAGCAAAAGCAAGCAGGTGTCTTCCAAATAAACATGGCATACTTTGAAATTATTCAGTTTGCAGTTGACTGTGAGGATTACTGTAGAAGGCTGACTGGATGAGGACTGAGCATGCTGAATTGTGTGCTGTGATGCAGGTGCAGAACGGCAGCATCTGGAGAAATTATTCATTTTCTGACATTTTCTACACCTCTGACCTCGTGCTGGACAGGCAGGCACTCTTGTCGTATGTGTATTGCCCCACAGTTACCACAACTAGACTGTGTATTATTTCCTGCCGGTCGCATGTACTGGACTTGGAAAACGGCATCAAGGTCGGGAGATCCTGCTTGTACGTTCAATGACGACGATGTGGCCAGAGGATTGTTTACTCAAGCTTCGCGAATGCTGGCGCTGCAGCGCTCAGCTTTTTCAACTTGAACTGCTATGTCAACTGCGCGATTTAATACGAGGTCGTCCGCCTCCAGCAGTAGTCTGTACCGAATACGAGGGTTATTAGTCTTTTCAATAGATCAATAGATCTCGGATTATCTCGTCTTGTAAATTGCCGAATCTGCAGTGCCCAGCTACACCGCGAAGGTTTGTGACATAGGCTACTGCAAGACTGACTCACCAGGGGCCTCATGTATAAACGATGCGTACGCACAGAAATGTTGCGTAAGAACTTTTCCACGTTCAAATCGCGAAGTATAAAACCTACACTTGGTGTAAAGCCACGCACTTTTCCACGGTACCTCATGTCTTGTCGTACGCAAGTTCTCCGCTCGGTTTTGCAAACTGGCGGCACCCAGCGTCAAAGCAGTGCTACTGTTCTTGTGTGATTACTCATTATTTTCATGGTTTATAAATACACAGAAACTAACCGCATATTGTTTATTAGTGTAATGCATCTGATTGTAATTAACTCGTAACAATATAATGGTCCAGGGAACAGCCATAGTATTCCAAATGCCATAACTGCTTTAGCGTTGTTACTCTCACTTCTTCTTCTTCTTCTTCATCTTCTTCTTCTTCTTTCAGCTCCTCCCGTTAGGAGTTGCCACAGCGGATCATCTTTTTCCATATTACTCTCACTGCACGACTCGGAGTATTTATATCACTGTATCTGAGTGTGAATCACAGCAGCAGCTGATCGGAAAGAGAATTATCGGTATACAGCTTTAAGGACACGCTGTCTCAGCCACTGCAAAATGTTTTAAAGCCTTTCCTGTACGGACCTCTCGGTTCAGAAACAGTTTAATCCCAAGAACTCTAAATGCACTCAATCAATTGCTCCTTGTAGAACGGTTTGTACTTATAAGTACAATCACCCCACTGTAAACTTGCACTACAGTTATAATATCTCCCCAGGTAACTGTGCACGTTGACGAAAGATGAGTCGGCGTAGAAGGACGCTGCGCGAGTCCGAAAAATGAGCATCTCAAGCGGCATCCGCTTCCGCGTAGCTGATGTTTGAACCGAGTGTAGCGAACACGTGTTGACCTTCTACGCCCAAGCAGTGGAGCAGCAGAGCGCATTTGCGAGCATCGTAGATAACCCCGAGGTCCAGCGCCTCCAAATATGTTTCAAAACTTTGTTTGCAAGCCCTCCACGGAACTGGGGGGCCACCAGGCAGGGCAAGAAAAGGTACCGGGGTGGTAGTGAAAAGTCTGCCATCCTCGTTCGCCAAAATTGTTGTGTCTGCTACGGAAAAACACTTGAGACCAGGGGCCTTATGTATAACGCCGTGCGTAGAACTCGCACTATAACATGGCGTAAGCACAAAAGCCGAAATGTGCTTACGCACAGAAAAATCCAGATGCAGGAATCTGTGCGTACTCCAACTTCCACGTTCTTTCGTTACATAAATCCAGATCAGCGTGAAAACTAATGCTCGTGCACGCGCATTTTATAACGCCCCAAATCCTCCCAGAATTACGCCTATTTGAATATGCAAATCAATATAAATCGCCCTTAAGCGCAGCCTTCTGTGAAAAGACAATGGGAAAAGCACGGGGAAAATATAAGAATTTCAGCGAATACCAAGTGGAGGCAAAGGAAAAACATACTATTTGTTCAAATAAACCGTGGTATAATCAACAAAATGAAGTTGATCGAGTGACATAGCGTGTTGGAGAAACTTGAAAGCTCACATTCACAAAATCACACAGTGCCGGAAATAAAAAAGAAGTCACATATCAAAGTTGCCGTGAAAAGAAGAGTTGTAAGCCCACTGTCTGAGTGTCATATGAAAGCTTATTAGTGTACAGAGAAAAAAGGCACACGGTGGGGAAAAAGCACGAAATGTCAACTTTAATCTCGAATTTTCCACTTTAATCACGTAGTTTATTTTGTCATTTAGTAGAACATTATAAACTTCATCTTAAAATCGTTTAATTAACCAGTTTCTCAAAATTACATCGTAATTAAAGTAGCACGCTAAATGCTTTGTTTTGTATTTGATCTTCTACTCGTATGTGATCTATGTGTGTGAATCACTACTTGCTTCTTAAACTGGCTCTCTTTCTCCAACTGGACACAGTCCATTACATTTGTGATATTACAGCTCTCTGAATAACTAAAATACTGAGATGTATACGTGATGTCATTTTCATGATGATAGGAGCTAAAGCACATTATTAAACATGTGTTTCATGAGCCTCGTGCTCATGACAAGCATTTATCTTTTGTCGAAATTTGTCGCTGCGTTTTTAGCTGTGTTGTTATTTTCTCTTTCTGTTTTATATTCAATATATATTGGCGTGGCCGCCCCAAGAGTCCTTGCTTTTCTTTTCCCAAGTAACCGATCGCCACACAATCAGCTCTGTAATAGACTTTAAGCCATCTGTAAGCTTAGCGCCGATTCTTCAAAACGTTTAAAGAACATTGAAATATCTTCGTAGTACATGTTTAATTATTCTATCCTTCATGACACTCCCAGTGAAGAATATAGATTATTTAAATGAAGTTAAAGTTTTATGTGTATAATTTAACAAACATATTTTGCTGCATTTCACCTTAAAATGATATCGTCATCATATGTAAATACGCGCTTTATAAAGTGGCCCAGGTTGTGAGATATTATAACTGTAGTGCAAGTTTACAGTGGGGTGATTGTACTTATAAGTACAAACCGTTCTACAAGGAGCAATTGATTGAGTGCATTTAAAGTTCTTGGGATTAAACTGTTTCTGAACCGCGAGGTCCGTACAGGAAAGGCTTTAAAACATTTTGCAGTGGCTGAGGTAGCGTGTCCTTAAAGCTGTATACCGATAATTCTCTTCCGATCAGCTGCTGCTGTGATTCACACTCAGATACAGTGATATAAATACTCTGAGTCGTGCAGTGAGAGTAATATGGAAAAAGATGATCCGCTGTGGCAACTCCTAACGGGAGGAGCTGAAAGAAGAAGAAGAAGAAGAAGTGAGAGTAACAACGCTAAAGCAGTTATGGTATTTGGAATACTATGGCTGTTCCCTGGACCATTATATTGTTACGAGTTAATTACAATCAGATGCATTACACTAATAAACAATATGCGGTTAGTTTCTGTGTATTTATAAAGCCGCGTCATGAAAATAATGAGTAATCACACAAGAACAGTACCATTGCTTTGACGCTGGGTGCTGCCAGTTTGCAAAACCGAGCGGAGAACTTGCGTACGACAAGGCATGAGGTACCGTGGAAAAGTGCGTGGCTTTGCGTCAAGTGTAGGTTTTATACATCGCGTGGAACGTGGAAAAGTTCTTACACAACATTTCTGTGCGTATGCACCGTTTATACATGAGGCCCCAGTTGCTTCTGCAAACTCCAAAAACTCTTTACTCCCACACGTTTTCTTACAGTGCACATCCTCCAATTGTCACAGGAGCAAATCAACAGCCAATTCCCTCTGTGTATTTTAATGACCCTCCCAACATCACAACTTGACCAACAGGCAGTTGTTTGTAAGAGTCAGGGACTGTTTTTTCAGAAATGGTGGTGTGTAATACTGGAGCACCACAGGGAACTGTCCTGTCTCCCTTCCTGTTTACCCTCTATAAAACGGACTTCCATTAAAATACCAGTGCTTACCATCTACAGAAATTCTCTGATGACTCCTCCATCATAGGCTGTATTAAAATGAAGGTGAGATGGAGTATGAGAGACTTGTGAAGGACTTTGCCTTGTGGTGCAGGGAGATCCACCTGCAAGACAAAGAAGTTGGTGGTGGACTTCTGGCTTGCCACTGAGCCCAGCCACCATTTGGGAGAGAACATGGTGGTGCAGAGATACAATTGCCAGAACAGAATTTACTTCCTGAAGGAACTCTGGTCTTTTGGTGTAAGTACAACTTGCTGGAAATGTTTTAACATTTCGTAGGGGCCAGTGTACTGCTCTGTGCTGTAGTCTTTTGGGGAAGCAACTTGAGTTCAAAAGACACACAATGCCTCAACAAATTTATCAAGAAAGCCTGGACACACTTGAAGCTGTTATTGAAAAAATAATGATAACAAAACTGGATGGTAGCATGAACAATCCCCTCCAGAAGGTGCTCTCCTGGAGCACTTTTAGCCACAGGCTCATTTCACTGCGGTATTCTAAAAAGCACCTCTGTGGATCTTTCCTGCTTGCTTCTGTCAGGCAATTCAGTGCTTACTGCCGATATCACAAATGAAATGGTTAAACACCGTAAATTCATTGTTACAGTTTCAGTATAATATTTATATCTGTCAGCCGGCTGTATTATTTGTTCTGTGAGCCTGTATCTTTGTTTATATGCTTCTGCTGCTGCATGCATCTAAATTTGCCCTTTGGGATTAATAAAGTTAATCTAATTTAATATCTGATAAATGCTTTCATTATTTATCTGTGATACATGTCAAGGTTACTAGCCTATAGTTACTAGCATCTGCAGGATTACCCTATTCATACCCCAGTTTAATACTTGCTAGCCTATAGTCTTTAGAAATTTCCCCAGTGTACAGAGATTTTAAAAAAAATATGTGCCAAGGGTTTACATTTGTACTCACTAACTTCTTTAAGCACGAGGATAAATATTATATTGTCCTGGTGTTTTGTTAGATTTCAGCCTACTTAAACTAAGCAGTACTTCTCCCATTACAATTTCCAATAAAGCAATTGCCTCCTTAATATTCTCTTTTGGGAGTTTATCGACTTATGTATAAACTTCTGTCTGTATATTCTACCTCATCTTTACAAATCCAAATATTCTTCACCTCCTCCTTAACTATTCATTTATTATAAAAAATATTCAAATAATCTGTTTGTATTATATTTTGCCTTTTCTGCAAATTTCCTCTCTCTATATATTTTTAACCCTCCTAATATTCCTTTTAGCAATTGTTGTCATGCTGTCATGTGCCTTAAGGTTAGCACTGGAGTTACTAGTCCTATGTGTTTATATAGCTTTTTCCCTTTCAGCTTCATATTTATCCACCTTAGACTTTTATTTCATTATTTACTGCTTATAAATTTTGGGATGAAGTCATTGTAATTACGGTATATGTAAAATGTTTAAACCTTTCCCACAACTCCACTTCTGTCTCCACACTTAAAAGCCTGTCCCAGTTTATCTTACTCAGGCTTTGGTGAATCTGCTCAAAGTTTGTTCCACTAAAATTAAACGTGACTGTTTTTGATTTAAAATATACACTCTGTCAAAACACTGTGAATTCTATTATATTTTTCTGTCACTGATTTGAAAGTACCCGGCATTGATTGTGTAGTATTTTTGAACAGGTGTACGCAGAATGAAATGCTTTCAGTTCTGCTAGTAGAGTGTGAGCTTAAATGGTACAGCAACAACTTCAGCTTGTGCACAGATATTACAGTTATTTTCCACACCATACTGTAGTACAAATCAACATGGACAACACACAAAAATATTTGTATTTTTTGTGAAAGTAGTAGCAATAATCATCATGGACCTCACTTTAGTAACATATCAAACTTTAACAAGTCAGGCAGTAAGATATTTAAGACAACTCAGGGGTGGATAAAAAAATAGATATAAAAGAGAGATTCAAAAAAGTCAGCCGTATAAGACTGGAAAAAGATAATTTGTTGTGGCAACCCCTAACGGGAGCAGCAGCAGCAGCAGAAGAATAGTAGCTCACAAGCTAACTATATGGCATATGAGAACTTCAGAGCAACAATTAAAAAAGGATATTAGAAAAGTTAAAAAACAGAGAGAAATATTACAAAAAATGTAAAGAGATCACAAACAGAGAAATAGCAAAAACTTTGAACTTGTACTTTATTGGCATTTAAATCCGTGAAGAAGTCATTTTCCCAAAGGTAAAAGGGACTACTAAGGATGTTCTTAATAATGTGGAAATGGTGAAGGGTGAGGTACTCCTTGATTTAAATTGGCTGAAATTCCTATGGGAGGGGCCAAGGAGGTTGGGTGCAGTCTGAGTTGGGTGGTGGCTGAAGGCGGGGACCTTGGCAGTCTGATCCTCGGCTACAGAAACTGGCTTTTGGGGCTTGGAATGTCACCTCTCTGAAGGGGAAGGAGCCTGAGCTAGTGCGCGAGGTTGAGAGGTTCCGGCAAGATATAGTCGGACTCACCTCGACGCACAGCTTGGACTCTGGAACCAATCTCCTTGAGAGGGGCTGGACTCTCTACCACTCTGGAGTTGCCCCCAGTGAGAGGTGCCGAGCAGGTGTGGGCATACTTATTGCCCCCCGACTTGGAGCCTGTGCATTGGGGTTTACCCCGGTGGACGAGAGGGTGGCCTCCCTCTGCCTTCGGGTGGGGGGAAGGGTCCTGACTGTTGTTTGTGCGTATGCGCCGAACAGCAGTTTGGAGTATCCACCCTTTTGGAGTCTCTGAGGGGTGCTAGAGGGCGTACCTTCTGGGGACTCCCTCGTTCTGCTGGGAGACTTCAATGCTCACGTGGGCAATGACAGTGAGACCTAGAAGGGCGTGATTGGGAGGAATGGCCGCCCTGATCTGAACCCAAGCGGTGTTTTGTTATTGGACTTCTGTGCTCATCACGGATTGTCCGTAACGAACACCATGTTCAAGCATAAGGGTGTTCATATGTGCACTTGGCACCAGGACACCCTAGGCCTCAGTTCAATGATCGACTTTGTGGTTGTGTCGTCGGACTTGCGGCCATATGTCTTGGACACTCGGGTGAAAAGAGGGGCGGAGCTGTCAACTGATCACCACCTGGTGGTGAGTTGGCTTCGATGGTGGGGAAGATGCGGTCAGACCTGGTAGGCCCAAACGTGTTGTGAGGGTCTGCTGGGAATGGCTGGCAGAGTCCCCTGTCAGAAGTAGCTTCAACTCCCACCTTCGGCAGAACTTCGACCACGTCCTGAGGGAGGTGGGGGACATTGAGTCCGAATGGGCCATGTTCCATGCCTCTATTGTTGAGGTGGCTGACCGGAGCTGTGGCCGTAAGGTGGTCGGTGCCTGTCATGGTGGCAAACCCCGAACCCGTTGGTGGACACTGGCGGTGAGGGATGCTGTCAAGCTGAAGAAGGAGTCCTATAGGACCTTTTTTGTCCTGTGGGTCTCTGGAGGCAGCTGATAGGTACCGGCAGGCCAAGCGGAAATCGGCTTTGGTGGTTGCTGAGGCAAAAACCCGGGCATGGGAGGAGTTTGGAGAGGCCATGGAGAATGACTTTCACACGGCTTCAAGGAGATTCTGGTCCACCATTTGGCATCTCAGGAGGGGGAAGCAGTGCAGTGTCAACACCGTATATGGTGGGGATGGTGTGCTGCTGACCTCACTGGACGCTGTGGGTCGGTGGGGGAGTACTTCGAAGACCTCCTCAATCCCACTAACATGCCTTCCAATGAGGAAGCAGAGCCTGGGGACTCTGAGGTGGGCTCTCCCATCTCTGGGACTGAGGTCACCGAGGTGGTCAAAAAACTCCTTGGTGGCAGGGCCCCAGGGGTGAATGAGATGAGTTCCTCAAGGCTCTGGATGTTGTAGGACTGTCTTGGTTGACACGTCTCTGCAACATCGCATGGACATCGGGACAGTGCCTCTGGATTGGCAGACCGGGTGGTGGTCCCCTCTTTAAAAGGGGACCGGAGGGTGTGTTCCAACTATAGAGGGATCACATTCCTCAGCCTTCCTGGAAAAGTCTATTCGGGAGTTCTGGAGAGGAGGGTCCGTCGGATAGTCGAACCTCGGTTTCAGGAGGAACAGTGTGGTTTTCATCCTTGTCGCGGAACAGTGGACCAGCTCTACACCCTTACCAGAATCCTGAAGGGTGCATGGGCGTTTCCCCAACCAGTCTACATGTGTTTTGTGGACTTGGAAAAGGCGTTCGACCGTGTCCCTCAGGGAATCCTGTGGGGGGTGCTCCGGGAGTATGGGGTACCGGACCCCCTGATAAGAGCTGTTCGGTCCCTGTACAACTGGTGTCAGAGCTTGGTGCGCATTGCCAGCAGTAAGTCAAGCCCATTTCCAGTGAGAGTTGGACTCCGCCAGGGCTGCCCTTTGTTACCGATTCTGTTCATAACATTTATGGACAGAATTTCTAGGCGCAGCCAGGGTGTTGAAGGGGTCCGGTTTGGTTCATCAGGCCGTGATCTTCAGCTCTCTCTGGAACAGTTCGCAGCTGAGTGTGAAGCGGCTGGGATGAGAATCAGCACCTCCAAATCCGAGACCATGGTCCTCAGCCGGAAAAGGGTGGAGTGCCCTCTCAGGGTTGGGGGAGAGATCCTGCCCCAAATGGAGGAGTTCAAGTATCTCGGGGTCTTGTTCCCGAGTGAGGGAAGAATGGACCATGAGATCGACAGGCGGACCGGTGTAGCATCTGCAGTGATGCAGGCTCTACATTGGTCTGTCGTGGTGAAAAAAGAGCTGAGCCATAAGGCAAAGCTCTCAATTTACCAGTCAATCTACATTCCTACCCTCACCTATGGTCATGAGCTATGGGTAGTGACCGAAAGAACGAGATTGCGAATACAAGCGGCTGAAATGAGTTTCCTCCGCAGGGTGTCTGGGCTTTACCTTAAAGATAGGGTGAGAAGCTCAGTCATCCAGGAGGGGCTCAGAGTAGAGCCGCTACTCCTCCGCATCGAGAGGAATCAGATGAGGTGGCTTGGGCATCTGATCAGGATGCCTCCTGGACGCCTCCCTGGTGAGGTGTTCCAGGCATGTCCAACTGGGAGGAGGCACCGGGGAAGACCCAGGACAAGCTGGAGGGACTATGTCTCCCAGCTGGCCTGGGAACGCCTTGGGATTCTCCCGGAAGAGCTGGAAGAAGTGACCGGGGAGAGGGAAGTCTGGGCCTCTTTGCTTAAGCTGCTGCCCCTGCGACCCGACCCCGGATAAGCGGAAAAGGATGGATGGATGGATGAATGAAATTCCTAAAGTTTGGAAGCCAGCAAAATAGGGCAGGGTGATAAGCAGATCCAAAGCCAGTACGCCTTCACAGATAAATAAATGGAAGCAATTATTAAGGAAAATATTGAGCAGAACATATCTAAAACAGGAGTATTAGCAAATATGCAACATGGGTTCAGATGAGGAAGGTCATGTTTTTCCTAATATGCTGAAATTATATGAAAGAGCAACAAAAGTATATGATAAGAGAGATGCATATGATATTTATTTTGATTTATAGAAGTCTTTTGATAAAGTACCACATGTAATGATAGTGATCAAGCTGAAAGTAAGAATTCTGGGAACACTCTGTAAGTTGGTGCAACATTGGCTCAAAACATAGGAAGCAAAAGGTGAGAGGAACTTTTGCAGAATTGGGTATACAATATGGTGCTAGCTCCAGGGCAGCTGGTCTTTTTGCATAAATCATCTGGGCAAGAACATGATCGGTAAGGTTAAGGTTAAGTATGCAGATAGTACCAAACTAGGTGGAAGAGCAGATTATGTAGAATTAGCTGTTTCATTATAGAGGGACTTAGAAAGCATACAGAATTGAGCAAATTTGCAGCAGATGAAATTTAACATTAGCAATCGATTATAGAAAGTAAACTTGTTAGGTTTTAATATACAATGGGAGGTCTGAAACTTGAAAGTACACCTCATCAGAAGGACATAGTAGTCCTAATGGACTCATCACTAGCTACATCCATCCAGTGTACAGAACTGATCAAAAAAGCTAATAGAATGTTAGGTTATATATCATGATGTATGGAGTATAAGTCAAGTTCAATTCTTAACTTATATAGTGCACTAGTGAGGTCTCACCTCAAGTGTGATGTTCAATTTTGGTCCCCATATTACAATAAAAATGTAACAGTGCTAAAGAAAGTCCAAAGGAAAACAATTAGGCTTATTCCAGGACTAAGAGGTATGAGCAATTAGGATTGAAGCAGTTAAACCTTTTTGGTTTAAGAAAATAGAGAATAACAGGGAACATGACTGAAGTGTTTATGATTATGATAGAAATTAGTACATTGGTCCCCAGTTCTTACTTTATAATAAACTCAGCAGTTGGAAACTTGCTAAGTGCAGATTTTCCACAAATATTAGAAAGGTTTTCTTTACACAGAGAACTATTCGCACATGGAATAAATTACTACTTTGCGCACATCCCTGGTTACAATCAGCTTATAGTTAAATGAACTGATAAATGTGAAATAGTGACATCTCAGTGCACATTTAAGGCTGCTTTAACTATAAAAGTATAAAACTATGTTAGGTAGAATGCCCAGAGGGGACTGGGCGGTCTAATGGTGTGGAATCCCTATATATTTTATTTTTTTCTCCAGCCGTCTGGAGTTTTTTTTTCTGTCCACCCTGGCCATTGG
Organism: Polypterus senegalus; assembly: GCF_016835505.1. NCBI lineage: Eukaryota > Metazoa > Chordata > Cladistia > Polypteriformes > Polypteridae > Polypterus > Polypterus senegalus. The sequence goes on from NC_053158.1 coordinate 115,030,872, forward strand.
ACCTTACTCTTATTCTATGTTAATTAATGTTGACTTATTTTCTTTTCTTACTGTGTCTTTTATTTTTCTATTCTTCATTATGTAAAGCACTTTGAGCTACTTTTTGTATGAAAATGTGCTATATAAATAAATGTTGTTGTTATTGTAAAACTATGAACATTTATTTAGATTGGAAAAACATGGATCTCTGTGTTGCCTGCATGCAACATTTAGGTCAATGTGTTGGGCACCCTTGTGGAATACTTGGGTTATATGTCTCCTTTTCCATGCACATGGGGATAGATAGATCAGGAGGTAATACTGACCTTAGGGCCCTTCTGGTTCACCCTGTAATCCCAAACGTTTGTGCATACCACCTAGTGATGAGGCTTTAACAGGTCTGAAAATTTATGGTATGATAATGTATTTATGCTCGTGCATAATTCCTGGCCCTTAAAATCTGCTTTACAAGCAATGAAACCATGAAGATGACGCCCCAGTACCTGAGTCATTAAGACCAGGAATAATTTCTAAAACAGATGATAATTAATAAGTACACATGTTTTATTTTTTACAGAACACCCCCTCCCACACCCTCATGGTCTTAAGATTACTAATTACAGTAATTACTTAAAGAATAACTATATACTTATACTACTGTGTACCAAATACTGCATAGGTTTAAGGCAATATTTATTTGTAGGCCCATTTGAGAGATGCGTCACAAAGTTGTTTTCGGTAGCTGCATCAGAAAATGTACCACGACGTCTGACACGCCTCCTTTTTACTGTTTTCTCACAGCTTGGATTGCTGCTGTCATATATACACACACACACACATATATATATATATACATATATATACACATACATATCTTCATATCTACATATTTATATACATATCTACATATACACACATATATATATATATATATATATATACACATACCTATCATATATACACACACATACATACATACACACACACAAATTATATATATGTGTGTATGTGTGTATGTATGTATGTATGTGTGTGTGTGTGTGTGTGTGTGTGTATATATATATATATATATAAAATGTAGATAGGGGTGTGTGTGTGTATATATATATATATACACATACATACAGTGGTGTGAAAAACTATTTGCCCCCTTCCTGATTTCTTATTCTTTTGCATGTTTGTCACACAAAATGTTTCTGATCGTCAAACACATTTAACCATTAGTCAAATATAACACAAGTAAACACAAAATGCAGTTTTTAAATGATGGTATTTATTATTTAGGGAGAAAAAAATCCAAACCTAGATGGCCCTGTGTGAAAAAGTAATTGCCCCCTGAACCTAATAACTGGTTGGGCCACCCTTAGCAGCAATAACTGCAATCAAGCGTTTGCGATAACTTGCAATGAGTCTTTACAGCTCTGGAGGAATTTTGGCCCACTCATCTTTGCAGAATTGTTGTAATTCAGCTTTATTTGAGGGTTTTCTAGCATGAACCGCCTTTTTAAGGTCATGCCATAGCATCTCAATTGGATTCAGGTCAGGACTTTGACGACGCCACTCCAAAGTCTTCATTTTGTTTTTCTTCAGCCATTCAGAGGTGGATTTGCTGGTGTGTTTTGGGTCATTGTCCTGTTGCAGCACCCAAGATCGCTTTAGCTTGAGTTGACGAACAGATGGCCGGACATTCTCCTTCAGGATTTTTGGTAGACAGTAGAATTCATGGTTCCATCTATCACAGCAAGCCTTCCAGGTCCTGAAGCAGCAAAACAACCCCAGACCATCACACTACCACCACCATATTTTACTGTTGGTATGATGTTCTTTTCTGAAATGCTGTGTTCCTTTTACGCCAGATGTAACGGGACATTTGCCTTCCAAAAAGTTCGACTTTTGTCTCATCAGTCCACAAGGTATTTTCCCAAAAGTCTTGGCACTCATTGAGATGTTTCTTAGCAAAATTGAGACGAGCCCTAATGTTCTTTTTGCTTAACAGTGGTTTGCATCTTGGAAATCTGCCATGCAGGCCGTTTTTGCCCAGTCTCTTTCTTATGGTGGAGTCGTGAACACTGACCTTAATTGAGGCAAGTGAGGCCTGCAGTTCTTTAGATGTTGTCCTGGGGTCTTTTGTGACCTCTCAGATGAGTCGTCTCTGCGCTCTTGGGGTAATTTTGGTTGGCGCCACTCCTGGGAAGGTTCACCACTGTTCCATGTTTTTGCCATTTGTGGATAATGGCTCTCACTGTGGTTTGCTGGAGTCCAAAAGCTTTAGAAATGGCTTTATAACCTTTACCAGACTGATAGATCTCAATTACTTCTGTTCTCATTTGTTCCTGAATTTCTTTGGATCTTGGCATGATGTCTAGCTTTTGAGGTGCTTTTGGTCTACTTCTCTGTGTCAGGCAGCTCTTATTTAAGTGATTTCTTGATTGAAACAGGTGTGGCAGTAATCAGGCCTGGGGGAGGCTACGAAAATTGAACTCAGGTGTGATACACCACAGTTAGGTTATTTTTTTAACAAGGGGGCAATTACTTTTACACACAGGGCCATGTAGGCTTGGATTTTTTTTCTCCCTAAATAATAAAAACCATCATTTAAAAACTGCATTTTGTGTTTACTTGTGTTATATTTGACTAATGGTTAAATGTGTTTGATGATCAGAAACATTTTGTGTGACAAACATGCAAAAGAATAAGAAATCACGAAGGGGGCAAATAGTTTTTCACACCACTGTACATATATATACATACATATACTTGTGTGTATGTTTGTATGTGTCTATATGTGTGTGTATAGCTTTGGTCACTGAGTGCAAGGGAAAAATAATAAATTATAGTCTATAAGTTATTAAACAGTAAAACATTAACGTTTTAAGAAGTACAGGTACATTGAGCACTACTGGAGTGGTTGCGGGTAAACTACATTTTAAAGACTGTGTAACACAACAGGTAAGTAACTAACAGCAGCTAAAATATATATGGATCATCTCTCGGTAGTAGATCCCTTTTGAAAGGCGCTACACGACGGCTGTGGTATAGAAATTACATTTTCTATGTGAACGTTCAAATTTGTGCCTCTGGTAATGTGCCTTACCAGCATTTAAAGAAAATTAGTTTTGTGTCCTCTGCAGTGTTAAGAAAGAAAGGCTTTGGTTTGGGATAAAAGGAAAAAAGGTGTAAAGAAAGGAAAGTTGCCTTTTTCTTTTATATAGTATAGAGAGATGTGTTCGCTGACGTTATGATCGCCTTTTGGGGACAGTCGCGGTGGGTCTTGTGTAGACTGGTGAGACGCCCCGCCATTAATCGGCTGTGATGGCACTGTCAGTCCTCCACTCGTGTGCGTGTCTTCATAATCCGAGGTGAGGACCTCATAATCGTATACGTGCAAAAGAAAGTGTGAATAGCCTTAATATTATTTTGCCGTGGTGTAGAAAAGGGGTCCCGTGTTTGCACTTGTCTGGGCTATAGTGCAGGGGAGGATGAAAAAAATTAAAAGTGCTCACTTTGACTTAAGGCAGAAGCGCAGTCAGCGTCTCAAAGGCCGGCACAGCTATGCACGCGCTGGCTGCTCGACTTTTGCTGGGCAGGAGACTACAGTTTTGCAGACACGTTCATGATATCAAAAGTCTCAGCGCTCTTTGGAGGTCATTCATATATATATATATATATATCAAAATACCAGCGCCTCGCAGCGGAGAAGTAGTGTGTTAAAGAAGTAATGAAAAGAAAAGGAAACATTTTAATAATAACGTAACATGATTGACATTGTCATGAGTGTTGCTGTCATATATATGCCTGCCTAAATAAGTCACCCTCGCTTTGCTCTTACTTTATTTACCGCTCATTTAATCATGGCTAGTGGCGGAAAAATTATAAAATGGAAGGAGGATGGCTTTACCAAAACAATTATTGATGGCGAATCGATTATTCATAAAGCTTGAATTGGTGATCTGTTTTTCTGTGTTAACCTCATATTTTTCATACTTCTTCTCAAACTAAGGTGGTGCGAGGGTAAAATGAATCGGGATGCGCTGATCAATGTAATCCGTGTACCAGGAAATCATGCATTGACAAAAGCTCCCCTTTGCTTGTAATGCAAAGTGTGATTAAATGCATTATTTTTTTAACGCGTTATGGAGCACATGCATCGAAGCTTCTCAGCTGTGCTTGTGCTAAGAAAAGGAAAGATTTTAAAAATAACGTAACACGATTGTCAATGTAACCTTTAGTAAGTAGTGCCTGGAGGATTCAGTGTGGAGAAACTCTAGAGACAGGGTGTGTATTAACTTGTGGATTTTTCTGTGAGTATTTGGTGGCAGTCTGACAAGTTGCTTTCGAAGACGGCATTAGCTGCGGAGCTCAGCTCAGAGCGAAATGAGATGAATGGGAGGGGAGATGATGACGTGACTCCCCACACGCCTTAACTGTCAATCCCCCACAAACACAGTCTCGGAATTTGCATAAGCACACCCCTTCACCTACAATTTTAACTTAGTTACAAAGTGATCAAAACTCTCGCTTATATCCTCGTCCTCTCATTAAACTTGTATCCCGCATTACCTGTGGGCATGTGAAACGCCAGCGTAGCCTGTCTATGAACTTAATTTAAAGTTTAGGTTTACACCTTGCTTTCTTTCCGAGGTAGCAGCACTCATGAATATGGTAGTATATGTCACTCGCTCGCTTCTTATTGTTTCGCTGCCTTCTCAATTATATAATGCATGTTTTCTTAAGCGCTTTTTGGAGGTCTTCCTGGTTTTCTACGCACTGCGTTGACAGTCAGTTCACATGATTACGTGGGAGGCGTGATGATGTCACACGAAACTCCGCCCACGTCTTTCCAGCTCAACTCCATTACAGTTAATGGAGAAAAATACCTTCCAGTTATGATCATTAGGCCTAGAATTTCGAAATGAAACCTGCCCAACTTTTGTAAGTAAGCTGTAAGGAATGAGCCTGCCAAATTTCAGCCTTCTACCTACACGGGAAGTTGGAGAATTAGTGATGAGGGAGGGAGGGCTTAGTGTGTTAAAGAATTGTTTTGTCACTGTTATGAGTGTTGCTGTCATATATATATATATATACACACACACATATAAACATATATATATACATATCCATACATATATACATATACACATATATATTTATACACACACACATATATACATACATATTTACACACACATCCACATATATATACATATATATATATATATATATATATATATATATATATATATATATATATATATATATATATATATATATATATCTCCATCCATCCATCCATTGTCTAACCCGCTGAATCCGAATAGGGTCACGGGGGTCTGCTGGAGCCAATCCCAGCCAACACAGGGCACAAGGCAGGAACCAATCCCGGGCAGGGTGCCAACCCACCGCAGGACACACACAAACACACCCACACACCAAGCACACACTAGGGCCAATCTAGAATCACCAATCCACCTAACCTGCATGTCTTTGGATTGTGGGAGGAAACCGGAGCGCCCGGAGGAAACCCACGCAGACACGGGGAGAACATGCAAACTCCACGCAGGGAGCACCCGGGAAGCGAACACACATACATATACATACACAAACATATATACACACAAATACATATATACTGCTCAAAAGAATTAAAGGAACACTTTTTAATCAGAGTATAGCATAAAGTCAATGAAACTTATGGGATATTAATCTGGTCAGTTAAGTAGCAGAGGGGGTTGTTAATCAGTTTCAGCTGCTGTGGTGTTAATGAAATTAACAACAGATGCACTAGAGGGCAACAATGAGATGACCCCCAAAACAGGAATGGTTTAACAGGTGGAGGCCACTGACATTTTTCCCTCCTCATCTTTTCTGACTGTTTCTTCACTAGTTTTGCATTTGGCTACAGTCAGTGTCACTACTGGTAGCATGAGGCGATACCTGGACCCTACAGAGGTTGCATAGGTAGTCCAACTTCTCCAGGATGGCACATCAATACGTGTCATTGCCAGAAGGTTTGCTGTGTCTCCCTGCACAGTCTCAAGGGCATGGAGGAGATTCTAGGAGACAAGCAGTTACTCTAGGAGAGCTGGAGAGGGCCATAGAACGTTCATAACCCATCAGCAGGACCAGTATCTGCTCCTTTGGGCAAGGAGGAACAGGATGAGCACTGCCAGAGCCCTACAAAATTACCTCCAGCAGGCCACTGGTGTGAATGTCTCTGACCAAACAATCAGAAACAGACTTCATGAGGGTTGCCTGAGGGCCCAAATGTCTACTGCGCCCTGTGCTCACTGCACAGCACCGGGGAGCTCAATTGGCATTTGCCATAGAATACCAGAATTGGCAGGTCCACCACTGGCGTCCTGTGCTTTTCACAGATGAGAGCAGGTTCACCCTGAGTATATGTGAAAGACGTGAAAGGGTCAGGAGAAGCCGTGGAGAATATTATGCTGCCTGTAACATCATTTAGCATGACTGGTTTGGTGGTGGGTCAGTGATGATCTTGGAGGCATATCCATGGAGCGACTCACAGACCTCTACAGGCTAGACAATGGCATCTTGACTGCCATTAGGTATCAGGATGAAATCCTTGGACCCATTGTCAGACCCTACGCTGGTGCAGTAGGTCCTGGTTTCCTCCTAATGCACGACAATGCCCGACCTCATGTGGCAAGAGTATGCAGGCAGTACCTGGAGGATGATGGAATTGAAACAATTGAATGGCCTTCAGGATCCCCTAACTTAAACCCAATAGAACATCTGTGGGACATTATGTTTCGGTCCATTAGGCGCCGCCAGGTTGCTCCTCAGACTGTACAACAGCTCAGGGATGCCCTCATACAGATCTGGGAGGAAATGCCACAAGACACCATCCGTCGTCTCATTAGGAGCATGCCCCGACGTTGTCAAGCATGCATACAAGCTCGTAAGGGCCACACAAGATACTGAAAAGCAGTAATTAAGTTTTTGAAAAAAATGGACTAGCCTGCCACATCTTCATTTCACTCTGATTTTAGGGTGTCTACACAATTGAGCCCTCTGTAGGCTTAAAACTTTTATTTCCATTAAAAGACTTGGCATCCTTTTGTTCCTAAGACATTGCCCTGTCGTTATTTGTATAGATATCCAACTTCATATTGAGATCTGATGTATCTAATGTGTTTCTTTAAAGTGTTCCTTTAATTTTTGTGAGCAGTGTATATACATACACACACATATATACACTATATAAACATATATATACATACATATCTACATATATACATACACACACACACAACAATCGTATATGTTCAAGTTCTATTTAAATTTTAAATAGAAGGAATTTTTATTTAGTCGACAGAATATTATTCCGGAATAAATCAACTCAAACCTTAAATAACTTATAATATTTTGCTCTCCATAAAAATATATGCTGTCTAAATTGTACAAGTTAGAAATAAAGTAAACGTTAAAAGAACAAACATTCAAATTTCTTTACTCTTATGTAATTTTATATAAAAAATTAACTTAAATTTTAAATATCCCAAAAGATTTTGCTCTCAATAAAAATATATCCTGTCAAAATTATACAAATTCAAATATGAACATGGTGCATAACAAAACCTGGAAATATAAATAAAATGTGTTCTTTTCAGCAATAACAAATCAAATCATTCAGTTGTCTTTGCTCATATGTCATTTTAGAGCTGGATGCCTGGCATCTTTTTTTGGCAACAAATTCGTTTATGTTTGGTGTGAGGTTCTGTGTTGTGGAGATTCTCAGGATGGACTGCAGGTGCTCATCAGTGAGGTGACTCCTGTGTGCTGTTTTGTTAGTCTTCATCACTGAGAAGAGCTTCTCACACAGATATGTGGTACCAAACATGCACAAGGTTCGAGCCGCATGTAGACGGAGCTGGAGCATTTTTGCGGGAATGGAGTGAATAAACTGTGCGGGCCGTGCAGTATCGTACTTTGCCTTCAGTGTGCCATTACACTGCAGCTCAATCACCTCCATCTGAATCTGCACAGGTGCAGTTTCCACATCGACAGCAAATGGGTTGTGAAACAACTCAAAATTCTTTTTTTGTTCTTCAAAGTCACCAAAGCGCCGTGTGAACGCAGTGCGCTCAGTTTATCAGCAAAGTGCGTATTTGGGAACACCGTTGTGCCGACTTGGTTCAACATTACTTGGCAACAGGGAAAGTGGGGCAAGTTGCACTGGTGCATTTGTGTCTCCCATAAAAGTAGCTTCACTTGAAATCACTTTGTGATTTTGCACGGGTAAAACGTCTGCTGAAGTGGCAGATTCTTCTTTAACTCTTCTGCTTTCTGTATCTTGTGCATTGCATTCAGGTCTTTCAGGTTATCTTGATGTTTTGTCTCATAGTGCCGTCTTAGATTAAATTCTGTAATTACAGCCACATTAGCTCCACAAATGAGACACACGGGTTTACCGGCAATGTCAGTAAACATATACTCAGCCTCCCATCGGTTTTTAAAGGCTCTCTGTTCAGAATCACCTTTTCTCTTCGGCATTGTGTGGGCTAGCTTCGCAATAACTTGCAGCATCATAAGCTAGACTTGATTAACGTAAGTGTTGGCAAGGCAGCTGAAGCGCTGCATTATGGGATCTGTAGTTTATTGTGTTACCAGCGCTTCATATCCCCGGGCCATTAATAACAATAATATATAAAATGATCTCGCGGGCCGGATATAATTACACGCCAGGCCGGATGTGGTCAGCAGGCCTTGAGTTTGACACATATGGACTAAATAGAACTTATATTATTAAGATATATTTTTCAAATGTGATCGCGCAATTCAGATCGAGTTGACACGCACTACAGTACATCGAGCCCGCGTGCTATTGTGGTTTTGCCTGCGTGCCTCAATAAGTCATCCTCCCCTCGCTCTTACTTTTTTACCGTTCATCTAATGAATACACTGAGTATGGCTTTACCAAAACAATCACTGATCGCGAATAAAGTATCCATTATTCATAAAGCTTCAATTGGTGATCTGTCTTTCTGCGTTAACCGCATATTTTTTCATACGTCTCAAACCAAGGGGATGCGAGGCTAAAATGTATCGGGAAGCGCGTGTACATACTCAGTGAATCCCCTTTCGGAATCGAACCTCGGAAGCCAGCGCTAGAGGCAAAGCCTCTACTATTGCGCCACGGCGTGGTTTGTCTATTTGAGCGTAGCAGTGTAATTCAGTTTTTGTTCAGCACTCTTTGGAACTGTTGCTTTTTGTCTGCGCACTGCGTCAGTTCACATGAGCCACTGAATATGGTTTTATATGTCACTCGCTCGCTTCTAATTGTTTTGCTGCCTTCTTAATTATATAATGTATGTTTTCTTCAGCGGTTTTTGGAGCTCTTCCTGATTTTCTACATACTGCGTGATTACGTGGGAGGCGTGATGATGTCATTGAAACTCCACCCCCACGACTTTCGAGCTCAACTCCATTACAGTAAATGGAGAAAAATAGCTTCTAGTTATGACCATTACGCGTAGAATTTCGAAATGAAACCTGCCCAACTTTTGTAAGTAAGCTGTAAGGAATGAGCCTGCCAAATTTCAGCCTTCTACCTACACGGGAAGTTGGAGAATTAGTGATGAGTCAGTCAGTGAGTGAGTGAGTGAGTGAGTCAGTGAGGGCTTTGCCTTTTATTAGTATAGATTTAGCAGTGTATTCAAAACTGTTCCATTGGTATGCCATGTTTTTCATTTAGTTTTACTTTGCAATGTCTGTGTCTCCTATGCTATGCCAGTTTGAGGGCTGCTGCTGTTATTATTATTATTAATTTTATTATCCCTGTTGTAACCTATAATTTTTTGGGCCATCCTTCAAATATTTATGATGGGTCACTGCCCCTGCACTTCACACTGTAATGTAATGACATGGAAGGACACACTTCTCAGGCCCAGACCCAAAGACACTACAGTATACTGATTATATTTTGTAAAATTTTGTTAATTTCTTGAAACTGTTCAAGGTTTCAACCACAGTGTTTCCACATTGCAGTGTTTAGTTAACAGGGCAGGCATCTTTTACTTACAGGACAAGGTTTGAAACAGCCAAGGTAGAGAAACATGCAGGAGGACAGCACAGCCAATTTAATTTTGCATTCAATTTTGTGTAATACATTCTTTTGTTTTTAATACCAATTTTATGTTTTTATTGTTTTAAAGCTAATCATTTTTACTGTTTTACATTTTCTAAAAATAATATATTATTTTTTTCTCCATATTAAGAGAGTAGTATATTAAGAGAATATACTTTTTCACGAAGTCTGTATAGCAATACGTATTGTATGGGCATTACGTGTATCATCATGTGGCTAATATAAAAAGGATATTACGGGAGATGGTGCCATTGGGCAGCAGAAATTTACCTTTTCTAAGCCAGAATTATGAAAAGTGCTCTGATTGTTATGCTCACCAGCAGAAGCTCTCCTTTTGTGTTGCTACCTGTTGCTGGCTTCACATTTGTAGCAGTTACGGAGTCAGTCCTGCAGTCAGGAATACTGTTACATGTTGGATTTTGGAATTTATCACACCATGCTCACCCTATAAGTTTAAATGCTCCCGTACCATTTTGGTCTGGTGCTAGGGCTCCCATTAGCTAAATTAAAGCTGGTGTTAAAACTAGAAACCTGTACAAGATTACTGTTGTTAAATCATGCTGGGTATCTTAAACTGTCCATGTCAAATCAATTTATGTGTGGACAATTGCTGTTGAATGTTATCCTTGTAATCAAGTTTAGCTTTTTTTTAATTGCATGCTTTAAATCCATTTGTGCAGCAGATATCTTATTTCTATAAGCTTGTCTAAAAGACCTTTGCTTTTACTTAATGACATATTCGGTATGTTGACCAAGGTTTTGTTGGTAGGACAGACCTAATCGTTTTAGTTGGGAGAAGCATGACTTCACAAAATTTAGTAGAGGTACTTGTAATATCAGAAGGTTCCTCTAATCCTCACTTGTTTCATTAAACATACCTTACTCTGTGCACTGAAAACATCATTGCCTGCATTGAATCCAATCTCAATTAATTGTCCTTTTTTGTACTTTTCCCCTTTTTAAGTTTGTCATGTAAAAGGCGGGATGAAGTCAACACAACTGCAATCAAAAGAGCCTACCTGTGGTTTGGCTATCAATTTGTATACTCCCTTTATTGTCCCATAGCAAATATCAAGAGTTTTATTGCTTATTGTTGGGCAGGGTACATATTTATAGAAGTTTGTGAGAAAATTTTTCAGGTTGCAGTGACTCAAGTTCCAAAATACAAAATGTAAAGCATCTAACAATTACATGATCGACACCATTATTAAGTCAAGACATGGAGTCCATTGCTATGCTTTTCTGTTTTGATACATGGTTACTATTGCTCGAAAGCCATCAATCACATTGATCATCTCAGAAAGCAATGCCCCCATAAAAGGTATAATGCAGATATCTCTGTAGTCCTACAGAAGAACTTTGTAATTCATCCAGTTTATTACTGAAAGACTGTACATTCATCAGTGCTATTGTAAGAGAAGGGTGAGGTGAGTCACCCCCAAAGCCATAAAATGAATCTCTCCGTCTCTGCATGTGTGGCAGTTGTTGGTCTGACAAAAGTCATGCCGTTAATTAACAGAGGATACAGTACATCTAGGAGCAACTCAAGTTACTACTTTACCTGAACTTGTCAATTTCCATTGAAGTAGGAACTGAAGTGAAAAAGTATGTTCAAAACAATAAAATCCAATAAAAGTAGTGACTCCAAAATACTTTCAGTGATAAATATTTTTTATCCCCATAAAGAACTCAATCTTGTAAGTAGAAATTAAGCAGAACACATATAAATATTTAGAAATGTCAACAAAAAGGGAGAGAAACGGACCTGCTGTCGGTATCCACTCATTCACTCACTAATTCACTCATTAACAACAACACTTTTTCACAATTAGTTAAAGGCAACAGGTACCCACTAAGAAAGGACATTTCAATATATTAATGTTTATGGGTAAACAGCCCCACAACAGAAAAACATCAATACCCCAAAATCTCAAAAGTGCCATGACAGATTTGATTGAAATTTGGTGACATTATAGAAAATGAAAAATTAGATGACCATGGTGTTTTTACTTGTTGATATTTTTGTATGTATTAATATATATTAATATTTTGCTAATTTGCATGTTTGCCACTGTGCTAAGAGTGTGCTTCATGCAAATGAAGGATGCAGCTGAAGTAATTGACTGGCCACACAAATAGCACCACTATCTAATAGAATGGTCAGACGACTGAAGGCAGGGCAGTGCCCTGGACAGGAAAAAGGAGACATAATCAAGTTGTGAAAATGAGAAAGAAAGTTCAGCAAAGCTCAAGGAAGGTGCAAAGCACAGTGGTTAGCAAGCACTATTTTTTGGTGTTGACTACCAGCATTCTTAGATGCATATTGGCTCTCATTTTGGTTATCCATTCTACTCCACTGATCTTCAACCCTACCTCAAGGTCACAATACTGAAAACTAATCTTTCCTACCACATCCTCTCTTATATTGTGATGCTCCAAACTCAGAGGGAGAAATGATGGTCTTAAGATAGTGGCTCTTAAATTCGTAATGGATAAGCCACAAAAATTGTATAATGACAATCGAATTTACTGCTTTGTGCTCCTCGTTCTTCAGGTTAATACATTAGTGTAAAACACAGGATACCAGCACTTATGTACTGCATATTCACTTTGAACTGCTTTGCATATATAGGGGCACTCACATCATGGATGCTACAGCTCTGTCATGTTGGCCTGTTTGCCCAAGCTAGCTGCACGGTGAATTTCCTGGAAAATATTAGGCAAACAAGGTCACCAGCAACACAGCATGTTTGCTGCGAAAATCACTTTAGGGAATTTTGCCAATGAATACTGTTGTGCATTTAGAAATAAATCTCAGACGTATACTTACAGTTAGGTTGTGCAGTATTCCTAAGGATTTGTGTACTGAAACAGACATCTGATTTTCCTTAGCCTAGTATGCCACAATCAACCAGTGGTGTCACGTCACTGTATTTTATTAAGCCACTTGTGAATTATGGTGGATTCATACAGCTTATTCAGCTCTTTTCTAACTTTTGTTACTCTTCAAACCTACTATGTCTTAAATTGTATTCCTATATCATTTAAATATGATTTTTCACTCAGTATATCATTGGTTAAAATCCCTAGAAGGTCTTTCTCAAGTGGCACTGATGCCTATAATTAACCTTCTCATCTTTAGTTTTCTTAAAGCTAAGAAGTACTTTCATATGCACATTATATCTTACTTTACAATGCAGATATATTTAAAATGACTACAAACAACAGAAGAATGCACACTAAAAAGGTAACACTACATAGTTTCCATTTCCTAGCTACGATAGATATTGGCAATATGCACATTTCTATTTTAGTTTCTGGTCTTACATCCCATTTGAATTTACAAATTCACTGTTCCTTAAAGTTAATTTTTACTGGACTTGACAATTGGGGCATGAGCAATTGGGGAGATGTGGGGGCTCTAATCCATGTTCTCTGGCAACAGATTATGCCATGCACTATAGTACTTGGCAGGTCTCATCAGTCTATTTTCAGTTTGCTAATGTTTGAACCACTTGATATGGTTTGATTCTGGAGGAGACACAACACTAATTACTTGACCAAGTATTATTACTACTACTACTGCTGCTAATAATATTTTTTTACATTTATATAGTGCTTTTCTCACTACTCAAAGGAACCCTTAAATTGCATTCCAAGGGCTATCAGAGAGGATGTCTCAGTAGTGTCTTGATGCACTGCTATGCTGATGAAGAATAGGAGTTGTAGTAGCTACTTGTCTCAGTGTGGATGGTATTCTACATAGGAGACAATGATTGGGTGTGGATGCTGTTTACCAGCTCAGTTAGGCTGGTCTGAGAGTTGTATGCAGTGATGTGTTTTTGTTTAACTCCCCAAACTGGTAAATTGAGGATCGTTACTGAAAAGAGGGTATTTCAGTATACCCCCAATTTTCTGCCACTTTTGGAGATTATGGAGGCCCACAAAGCACCAATTATTTGAAAGAATCAGAAGAATAACCTGGTTTGAAAGATCACAAAGGTAAGCTGAAACGAACTGGCAACAAAACAAAGTCACTAAACTGGAGTTGAGGACATTTGACTAAGCAAGAAGTTAGAAAGTGGAGAATTCAATGACAAGAACTTGTGTTTAGCATTGTTTAGAATTAATCCACCATCTAGGATTTTGCAGTGAATGTGACGCCAGCTTTCATACCATTGCATGAATATCATTGTGTTCTGCAGTCTCTGAGACTATGCCTCTAACAACCAATTATCGCAATATTGCCAATGGTTTCACAAAATAGCTATACACAATTAAAAACAAATGTGCATCATGGTAAACACCAAAACATAATTAAAACAAATGAGACTTTGTAAAAAAACACAGAAAAAAGATAAAGATAAATTCTGAATTGCTATGTTCCCAAAATGCGAAGAGAGAAAAAATTATTTGAACATACAGTATATACATTTTTAAATGTCAACACATCACCTAGCATGGGGAAACAAAGTTTCTAAGGTTAGGCATCCTTTAAAGAAATGTGTTCTGTGCCTTTGGTATAAAATCTGCAGTCATCCTAGTATTAAAAGATCATAAATGTCCCATCAGAAATGCATCTAACATCTCTGATGGAATGATTGAATGGAGAAATTTGGCTGGTTTACCTGGTGGAATTTTTAGCTGATTCATTCTTACATGATACCCATCAGGTAGTCTTTTGATTATGATTTTATTTCTTTTTCCACCGCCTAGGTGATCTTCCATTTTCTGTATCACTGACAATACATCTGGAATACAAGACTGTTGGTTTCTGCTTGACCTATGTGCTGGATATTCTCTCACAGATACCTCTGAGTACAAGTTTCTTAAGTTGTTACAGGCATCCCTACACTCCAAAGTTCTTTATAACCTTTATAGGCTAAATAGGCTCTGTGGTCTCAATTTCTCTTGCTAGCCATCATGTGTTTTCTCCTAGTGGCTTGGATGTCATCTGGCCTCTTACAAAGGATTCATGGGTTTACTCTTTTCTTTCTGTAAAAAAAGGTATTACTTACTCTTAATAAATGCTGGATAAATGACAGTTAATGGCAGTCCCAGTGGCTACCCTCTAATATCTTGAAGAACTTAATTCACTTCCACCAAAGGCTACTAATACCTCTTTCACCTTGTGATGTTCTAAGTGGTTTTAGTTTCAGCCTTTCACTCTGACAAATAACTGCACACCTAGTGACCCATGTCCACTTACACTCAAGCTTACAGTTCCTCCATTATTGGTAGTTTGATTCTATCTTTTGTTTAAATATTTCATGAAGGGATATTTCCTTTTGTTTGCCAGCCTTTTGGAATTCAGGCCCGCTTGTACTAATGTACTTGTCAGACAAAGCTTGAGAGTTTTCTTTTATAATAAAACAATAAATAGCAGTATTGTATAAAGCATTTTTCATGCAAAAAGTGTAGCTCAAAGTGCTTTACAATATGTAAAACAAATTTGCTAATATAAAAACAAATTAAAATAAAACAGGCCCTAACTGAATCAAGTGTAAATTAAATTACTGTTGACTATAGTCAGTTCTTAAGTATCTAATAGATAAAATAGAAACATTTGATAATAAATGCTATGATAAGATGACCAGGTGCAGAGGAAAATTAAAAAATTAGCATGCAGAATGTTGTAAAAAATCAACTCCTAGATATTCCAAAGCCAAGCAACTACCCATGGACCCAAAAAAAAAAAAAAAAAAGCAACCAAGTTATTCCTTATTGCAATGATGTAATTTCCTACAAAATCTGATGCAGCAAGTCTAATCCATAGATGTAGCTTCCATTTTCCTCGCAATACAAAAGACATTGAAAAATATTGCAATCAGGTGGCAGTGGCACAGAGTGAGTAGTAACTGTAAAAAATAAACATTAATAGTTAGGACTTTATTAAAACTTTACCCTATGACACATCTAAGTATACATATTTTCTACTAAAATAGTGGTTAGCATACTATTTTTATTACAATAGTGCTAAGCTCTACAACACAAACATACATTAGCGCATTAAATGCAGTGGGACAGTAGTAATATTAATTTAAATTTAAGGAAGACTGTGATTTACACAGGGCTCTAGTTCACCCTGCTTGTACTTCAATTGTATAATCGTTGTTATCTTGGTAGAGCATGTTGTCATTATACTGTAAATGCTGATACAAAGTCAATGAACAATGCATGCAAAAATGGAGACAAAAATGCAGACTCTACAGATTATCCCTTGTATACATACCTTGAGTTGCTAGTTACCGGTGACGTCATGTTTATAGCTCTTTCAAGGTCATATAGTGTTGACACAGTTCCCCAGGTATGCCTCATTCATTTAATCTGCAACTACCAAGAATATCCCAAAATAGTTTAAAATTATTTTGATATGATCATTTACTCACCTAAAATGTTTAGGGTCACTAACAAAGCTGAATGCTGCAAAGTGTCAGTTATTTTACATGCACTTTTAAATGATGTGTTTGTAAACAAAATGTGCTTTTTCAGAATTTGTTTGTATCTACATATGTTCATTACTGGTGTGTTTCTGTCTTGTTACTAATTACAGTATTTAGCTATCTTCCAGTTTTGCATTGAGCGCCATAAGTGTCAAGCAAAAGGAAAAATAAATCTGTTCAAAGTATTTATTAAATTGTTCGAACGAATTACATAACTCGTTCAAATGAATTATGTAATTCTTTTGAAAATATTTTTATCTTTTTCCCCTAACTCTTATTCCAGTAGTATGAGCCCCGTTCTGTACTAATTTGTTCTAACAGATTATTATTATTTTTCCACCTTGCAGTCCATTTCTCATTATGGAGCCCCATAATGTTTTCTTGGCATACATTTCAGTGAATAGTAACATGTTAAAATCAGTGAACCAGTAGAGGAACTAGTTGCAAGGCCACCACAGTTTAAACAGTTCTTTTGAGGAGTCCAGAAACAAGCTTCAAAAGAAGAAAAAGTTACGAGAATGGATTTATGGAATTTTTTCCAAGAAAGCGATATTCCAGAGTCAGTGGTAGAAAAATGAATAGAAGAAAAGGCATTGATGGTACTGAACAGTGAACGGAAGACTGAAAATAATTGGTTGGCTATACTCTTCCGGTTCACTGCATATCAGGAAATAAATAGCCACTGAAATAAGAGTAAGGGGGAAAAATAGTAAGGGGAAAAATAAAAATAGTCCATTCAAAATTTTGTTTTTGGCCTGACACCTACAGGGCTCTGTAGTTTTCAGAGGTAATAAGAGATAAGAAAAAAATGCTGTGACATTTATCAACGCAGAAATCCCTTAACAGTGTCCTGTCATTGATAGAAGATTATAAATAAAAAAAAATGCAGTGCATTTTTTGTTTAATTATTTTTCAAGAAAGTAACGGTATACAATAAAGCCAATCAAATTTGCATAACTTATACAACAAATAACTTCAAAATCAATCTTGAGAAAGAAAAAAACTCCAGAACATTAAAAAATAAACATACAAAAAGTGAAACCTTAAAGAACAAGAATTCAACCCCTACCCGAAGAAAATAAAGGAGAGTGAAGAGAAAGGAGATA
Source organism: Polypterus senegalus (assembly GCF_016835505.1). Taxonomy (NCBI): domain Eukaryota; kingdom Metazoa; phylum Chordata; class Cladistia; order Polypteriformes; family Polypteridae; genus Polypterus; species Polypterus senegalus. The sequence goes on from NC_053158.1 coordinate 115,048,511, forward strand.
AATGAACACACATGCACACACAAAAATCTTTCCCCCTATATGAATGCTTGTTCTAAAATTTCGGTTAGGTGGTCTGGAAAAATGGGTAGATTTCTTTTAACAAAATTTCTAATTTGAAAATAGTGGAGAAATTATGTTATAGGTATGTTAAGTCTGAAGCATAGTGGTTCATAAGATGAAATACATTATCTATGTACAGTTCTCTTAGTTTCTTATTCCCGAGCATTATTCAAAGATTAAACACAGAATAGGTTTGAAAAGGTGATAATCATGTAGTAGAATAACAGATAAAAGCTTCTTTGCCTTGAAGTAGATCCTGCATTGGTTCTATATTCTAAGTGAATTATTGGTATAATGACCAAACTTAGCATTTACAGGGGCGCAAAGCAGTGCATGTAAAGAGGTACAGCAAGATTTAATTTTCATTACTTACCAGGCTAGTATAAATTATTCAGTTTTTATAATATGTATATTTACCACCCAGTAGTAAAATTAAGTAGCGCCATGCCACCTACTGCTTTTGGTCTTTGTAGTGTTTTCTTTTGAATGTGTGAACAACTTGAGTTCAAAATAAGTTAGGTTAGTTTCTTAAGGAATAATTTGTTAATGTATATAGGGATGATCTGAAACAGAAAGAGAAGCTTTGGAAGGATGTTCATCTTGACAGTATTGATTCTCCCTGCTAATGTGAGATGGAGGGCAGGCCATTTGTTACCATCTTGTTTGACTTTTTTCCAAGCTGTTGCAAAAATTGTGCTATAAAAGATCCTTATATTTACTAGTGATGTTTATCCCTAGATATTTAAACTGTTTTGATAGAATGAATGTATATTAGTCCAGTCTAGTTTGTTTGCTACAGAGTTCACATGAAAAATCACACTTTTATTCTCATTAATTCTGTGTTCAAATGACTTTTTAAATTCTGTTAATGTGTTAATGACTAAAAGTAAAGATTTTTGTGGGTCTGATATTTAAAATACCGTATCATCTGCATATAGTGATATTTTTTGCCTGAATCCTTCTTTGATTTCCCCCATTTATCTTTGATGTATTTTTGAAAATAAATAGTCATTGACTCAATGGCTAAAGCAAAAAGTAATGGTTGTAGAATGTACCCTTTTTGAATACCATGTTCTGGTTCAAAGTGGTCCAAGTTCATTTTGTTACTAAGAACAGTGTCTTCTCGACTGGTATAAGTTCATTTTATCCTGTTTGGGCCAAACTCGAATTTGTGCAGTGTGGTGAAAATCTAGTCCCATTCAGCTCTATTAAATGTTTTTTCTCTATCCAAACATAATAATCTCTCTGGTGTGTTAGATTTTGTGGGTTCGTATATTACGTTAAACAGATGCCAAATGCTTGAAGCTAAATGTTTGCCTTTAATGAATCCAGTTTGTTTGTATGATATTACAGAAGGAAAAATTTTCTCAAACCATCTTCCTGAAGCTTTGAAGAGTATCTTAACATCGTTATTCAGAAGTGACATTGGTCTGTATGATGCACATTTTAACACTAGAATTACCAGAGCCTACGAGAAAACTCGTAAATCCGGCCCACCTTAAATCCGTTCGCACCTCTCTGTCAGCGTCTTAGTCCAGTAAATTTGCCAATTAAGACAAGCAGCAAGCAGCCAGCTAGTCCATCCCCCACCGTCGCAGAACGTTCACTCACTTTTCACAGCTCGTGCCTTCTTTGATTATCTGGAAGTGAGTGAACTGCTGGAGTTTTAGAGTAGAAATAATAGATCGTTATTTGGAACACATGCATTTCATGTGTGTTCCGTTTCTACAGTAATCTGAGTAAACACATTGTTAAAACAGAAACGTTTTCATATTTTAGTAATTAATGTTACCAAATGTAGGCATAAATTATTGAATGTTCAAAGCCTGAAGTCCAAAGATCAAATAAACACTTTCACAAAAGGCTCAAGGACAATACAACAGCTCAATGGCATAGCAGTAAGATTTGCTAACATGTAATCAAGGGGCCAACGGTTTGATAAAAATGTGTTGTTCAGCTTCTTTTGCTATCAAGAGATTAAATTCTGATTGCTGAGCCTGTGTTTCCTGCAAAGAGCCTCTTTTAGAGACATGGCTTGTTTACTATCTTTAATGAAAATTTCAGACACCTTCTTGGTCTCCAATTTATTTTAATGAATGTAATATGAAAAAATCTGTCATCTTAAAAAGTCTCTAAAAATATATATATATAAATTTGTTTGTAGATTAACTCTGTAACGTTCACATCTGCTAACACGATGAGTTTGTAGAGTGTAATGATTTGAACTCCAAAATAAGAGGAGCTTTGTCAGAAATGATAACAACATTATATTTACAAGATTTGGTAGTAGGCAATAAGTTATTATTGATGAAGAAGTAATCAATTCCTGAGTAGCCATAATAAACTGGTCAGAAGAATGAATATTCTCTTGAATTCAGATTTAAGAATCTCCATGAGTTTGTTAATTATATTCCATTACAATTTAGATTGTGATAGAGACATTTCAGCTTACAAAGTTCAATGTTTGGTCAGATAAATACTGCTTCTGAATGTCTGGGAACATTTTGCAATCTTAAGTAAAATTGCTGAGTTGTTTCATGATTTAGCTTTAACAGTAATTTCATATTGTTACTGTCAAGTATTATGCTTAAGGTGTTTGTCATTATGTTTGTACTTATAATTATGAGAGTGAAAAGAACTGATAAATAGTAACTTGTTCTCTTTTCCAACCAACATCATCCGCAAACCTCCCCGGCCCTTTCCCCCCAAACATTTGTGAAGTGTGGTCTAGCCTCTCTTGGGCTGGAAAAGTCATTGTCTCCTCTGACACGCCAAGAAACAGGGCATACCCAAAACAAACAAATCCCAAAGACAACAGTGTAGTGAGGATTAAATTGAGATATCTCGTATAAATACAATAAACCTAGGGTAAGATGTTAAACAGAAGAAAAAACACAAGAAAAGCAAGTCTTAGCAGTTGATATGCAACAACTTTCAAAATATCTGCCTCACTTTTGTTGTAAAATTACTTAAAAGGACCATCCTCTGCTCTGACATCATTGAATTTGCAAAGTTTCCAAAGAATCCACTGTCTAAAGTCCTCTTATGTCAATACATTACATGGCCCATTAATGAACATAAACTGGTTCAAGACATCCGGCAAAATTTAAAGATTTTTATGACAACTTTTAAAATTGACCATTTATGCACACAATTGGGTCATAAATACAACACAATTAATACAAAACAGAGTTTTTGGTACAATTTTCTTTTGCTAGTAAATACATTTAAAATACATAAAAATAGTACACCCTGCCTGGGATTTGTTTCCTGCCTTGCGCCCTGTGTTGGCTGGGATTGGCTCCGGCAGACCCCCGTGACCCTGTAGTTAGTATATAGCAGGTTGGATAATGGATGGATGGATAAAAATAGTACACACAACCTTACAGAGTGCTATTGTAATGTTCATATTTTGTATATGTTATTGTGAATGCAGAAGAATTATTTATTAAGGCTTTGAATTAGCTTCAGTTTTATTTGTCTGTTGCTTCCTGACTCATCAGTATGAGAAAATGCCCAACATATGATAAACTGTTTGGCTCCTCCTGATGCCTAATTATGCCAGTCATTGAACTTTTTACCCACCAATCCACACCCCCACCACTTTTTAGACCTCTAGACCCCAACAAATACATTTACAGACCATGTTTGGGGAATGTTTTGTTCAGAAAATTACACCCATATGATAAAGGGTAAACCTATAGGTGTCCTCAGCAGAAATGATCAGACAGACTTGATGTTGTGCATGCCACATAAAATTATCAATGCATGCCTGACCCCAAAGGTTAACCCCCTAATGGGATATGAGGGGTCAAATGTATTCCTTTTTATAAAACTTTGAAAAAATGTTGATCAGTAATACGGGCATGTTGAGTGATTTTTTCAATATTATTTCAAGGTTGCTGATCATGAATATGATAATATATTTGATATCTGATTCTGTACCATTGGTTAAAAATGACATATTTCAAATATGTGCATGGGGGTATCATTTTAAACTATTTCATAGTCAGTGATTACATATATAATGTTATTATTGAACCTTTGCTAGAGATCTAGCCCTCTATGGACCACTATCAGTGGTTGAAAATTGACAGATTCCTTTTACAATTGAGAATATTTAGACTTTATACATTTAAATTGAAGTACATATTTTAATATTTCATATATTTGACATCATTGTTCTTTTTACTATATACTTCTATTTCATGAAGTAAATCATTACATGTGTTATGAACACTCTGAATTAAGATTGCTTACACTAATTCAGACATTTGACACTTGTAATTTTTCTCATCACATAATTATCAAGAACACCTTTCCTTGTTTGTGCAAAAAGATTAAAATATATCACTGGAAATGTTAATTGAGTTTACCGATTACTCAAAATAAATGATATACTTGAAAGAACTCAAAATTTCTTTCAGAACAAAATAAGAAAAATGCATATCAGTTGTAAATATTGGCTGTACATGCTTACAGCACAAATATGCCCACCATGTTTCTAAAGTTTTATATACAGCCTATCAAAAAAAACAGCATTGCATTCTGTGATATAAATAGCCAGTCAGGGTAGCTCTGCCTATTGGGGGGTACCAAAAAATTATGTTACAGAGAATAACAAACAGATCTTGTAATGTAGAAACATAGTGAACAATGGCAAAAAACATTAAACATAAACCTAAATCATGATTATATTAACATAATTAATTAAAAAGATTAAGTTATTTACAAAATAAATAAAGTCTGATTTTGAATATATACTAGAAAACTTTGCTTTTATTTATCAATTTATTTCATTAATACATTTTACTGTATGACTAATTCAGCACTTACATTTAAGCATAGGAAAAAAGGATTTGAGGGTATGTCCACACTGAGAAGGAATGAAAGTAAAAGACAAAATGTTCTGGCTATAAAGTGTACATCAGATGTACAAGTGAAATGAAAACAGCAAGTAACATATAGGAGAGGAAGAAGAGAAGAAAGACAGAGCAGGTGAAGCAGAAAAGGTAAGAGTAGGTGTGAAAATAGAATGAAGAGAGAGACTAAAATTGGTCATTGAAACTTAAGAAAATATGTGATCCTAGGCTAATATTGAGTTTCTTCTGATTTCCTTTGGAGTTCTTGAAAGCAGTGTATTTATTTTGTTTCACGTTATTCAAGTATGAAAATCTGTTGACATACTTCTTTCAGAGTGCCTAGCTCTTGACAACTGAATCCAAATGTTTTTTTCTAAATTTATTGAAAACATTGAATTATTGAAGGCTTACTTTCGTAGATTCCTTTATTGCATTGCATCTTTTTTTTTTTCATTTCAGATGTTTTTGTTTTGCTTCTATGCAAATTGTTTCTCCTCCTTGCCATTTTATTGACTTTCTCTCTTTTTATGTTTCTTCCACCTTCTTATTAAATTCTTTTTAATTTGTCATTTTTGTCACTAGAGCTATGATAATGTATTCAAATATGGATGTTTTTTACTGGTCTTCATTATTTTTGTTATTTAATGTTTCTTTCCAACTTAATCTCTTTCTCCTACTAGTTAAATCGTCCTTTTATTGCTAGTATTTGATTCCTTCTTAATCATATTTGGTCTTATTAACACTCTCTCTTCCCATCTGCCTAATTATTTTATTTTCAAAACATCCACTTTAATCTTACTGTCTCTTCCCTGTTGTTGTTTTTCAGAGTACCTGTGACACACTCCGCAGTCACTCGGACAGTCTCGGATTCACGCCGAACATGTTACCTCGTCACCCGACTATAAGCAACTTTGAGGAGTTTGCCTGTTGACAAGAAACCAAGCTGGAGTGAAAAAGGAGTTTATGGTGAACATCAACAATAACTTGTATAAAAATTCTTCAGAATTATAAATAAATTAAAAAAAACTTTATAACAATGCCTGAAACTAATAAGATGATACCTAAAAAAATACAAACTTCCAGAACAGAACTCAGGTTAAATTCATCTCCAGGCATCCCTATTGTGTGTTTTGCTTTTTTTTAAATTGTTTGTCTGAAATATAAATTTAAAAATTCCACATTTATTTGCTACTTCATGCCATTCTTGATACATTTCACAATATTTAAATGTGATAACACCATAGCCAATATTAATATTTTAGACTAGACTCACTTTTTTATAACAGGAATCTCTATTACAAAGTATACCTTTGGTGTAAAATGTCATCTAGTAAATGTTAGAAATAATTATGTGTTGCTATTACTAGAAAAAGAAATTACTTTAAAATGAACAAATAATCCTGGAGAAAAAGGTAGCATATACTGGAGCAGAATACAGGGTCATGAAGATGGAACAGTTTTAAAATGTAACATTTTCCAAATATCAAAAAAACTAAGTTACCTATTTTGATAATACTTAGAAAACCTTACCATTTAATGTCATATTTAGTAGGTTTGGGAGTATTTTCTTTAAGGTCTATGACCTAATTTCAGAGCTATTGCTAAGTGATCACTTTCAGTCTGGTGTAGCTTTATGTAGTTTTCATCTAATTGACTCAAAAAGTACCACTGCTTCATCCCTAACTGAAGTGGGCATTTGGAAAGCTTGGGGAGCTTATAAAGAAATTAAACACTGAGATTTTTTATACATTATACACTTAAGCACTAGGTTTTGTTTAACATTTTGTGCAAACATTAGGCACCTTTCTTCACACAGAAAACCGTAGACAAATTGAATAAATTACCAAGTAGTGTGGTATACAGTAGAACTTTAGGGACCTTAAAAACTTCACTTGATGTTATTTTCGAGGAATTAAGTGGATGGAACTGGTGAGCTTTGTTGGGCTGAACAGCCTGTTCTCATCTAAATATTTCTAATGTTCTAACAAGTTTACACTTTGAAATCATTGGGTTTTTTTTTCTCTTTTCATTAACTGCTTGTCTTAACTCATTACTTAAAGACACTGATAATAGATATGAGCATGTGCTTTCATTTAATGATTCAGTGACACAAAAGATGCCTACATTTGGATGTCTTCAATGTCTCTCTATTCATCCCTGTATCAAGTAGAGTTTGATGCTTTAGTACAGTCTGTGGGAATCTGACTGAATACAAAAAAGTCTATTATTATAGTCTATTATAAAAAAGTCATTATTATTAAAGGTGAGATATCCACTCAAATATTCTGTTCTAAAACCAGTATGGATCAATATGATCAAAACCTGGGGTGAAGCTAAATTCCACAGGAGGACAATGAGAAGAGAAAAAAGAATGAAAAATATTTAATAGCAGACATTCAAAATGGTTGCTCTAGTAATTTTATAAAAATATGAAGACCCATAATAGCATCTATAAGTTCCACAGTATGTTATGTTAAAATAATAAGTCACTGGTCTTAGTTTAAATGTCGATAATCACTTAGTCTCTCTGATACTGGTGGGCATTTTCATTCCAGAGTTTGGAGGCCTGTTGCTAAAGACTCTTCCTCCTACTATAGTTTTATTCATCAGTGGAATTTAAAGACGTTTAAGGCTTTTAAGCAGTCAGTGGTACATTTCTAGGAAGATAGATAGATACTGTACTTTATTAATCCCAAGGGGAAATTCACAAACTCCAGCAGCAGCATACTGATAAAAAACAATATTAAATTAAAGAGTGATAAAAATACAGGTAAAAAAAAGTAGAGGGAGGAGGTACTTTGCCAAAAAAGCAGCCCTAAGCCCAGAAGGCAAAGCAATTAATTAAGATCAAGAATTATACACTGACACCTTTAAGAGACTAAACGCAAGAGATGTTCTAAACATTAAAAATACTGTGTAGATTTTTTTGAGGGTTCATGGGACTAGGTAGGTTTTGGTGTGCTTCACTTCTAGATTAGCAACTATTAACTTCATATTAGTTCTGCTAAACTTGTATTAAATATTGCATTCCTATGTAATGGTACACTTCCATTGTTTGAGCAAATGTTGAACTGTGATCTTCAAAAAGGAAGAAAAATATACTGTTAATGTTGAAAACTTTTATAGATTTGTGATATTTATAACATAAGTGCAAAGATCTAAAGAGAGCTAAGAATGTGGCGTTATTATATGCTATTGCAGAATATAAAAACATATATTAAAATTGAAATTTAAATACAATTACGAACAGAATGCTAAATATTAAAAATAATTTGGAAATAGTTTCCCATATTAACTCAATATTTGAACTATCTGGACATAACTATATTATTGAGATTATAATTTATCTAAGCATGTACAAATTCAAATAAATCAGTTTCACCAATGAACACTTTAACACATTCTTAAACATAATTGCAGAAAATAACAGTTCTACTGCAAATAGTCTTGTCAGAATCGCTCATGTAAATAAGTTTTCACTGACTACTATGGTGGCCCCGAAGGGCAAGTGACAAAAACTGTAAAGGTGTGCCACGCACAATTAAACAAGGAGACACGCACACTTAAGGTGACGCACAGAATCAAATGTGGTGCCGCACAATTAAAAAAGGTAACGTGCACAATTAAACAAGGAGACGCGCACAAATGAGGTGACGTGCAGAATTAGAAATGACGTGTCATAATCAGATGGATGACGACAAGTAAAAGTTTACGGAAAGGGTAGGTATCTTGGCAAAACTAAAGGAAAACACTGATTGGTGGCAAGATTTGTCTGTCAGTCCACAGGGGAAGTTTCCGGTTAAGTTGTGTGTTGAATGAGGGAAAATTAATATACCATTCTTTTTTCTATTAAATTGTTGGCGATCACAGTTCGCAATGTATGTAAATGATGGTGTACAGCAGGCCTACATCCATTTCTTTTTTTCCCATGCAATAGTTATTAAAAAAAACAATCCAAAGTAAACTGGTCGTGCTCCCCGTTCTTTTTTGCCTACAGTGCTACTACATACAGTACCATTTGTAATCTAATATGGTTTTCCGTGGTAATTTTATGTTCGATCGGGAGATGTATTATTAGAGAGGTATAGCAGCAAAAGAGTCAAACAATCAAAGTTAACTTTCCTTCTAGCAAAGGCATATCGAAAAGCACTGTAAAAAGAAGATCACTGATTTCTACCGATTGCTAGCAAGACCGAGGCGTCAACGCGTTATTATCGCGTTAACGCATTAATTAATTAACGCCGGCAATTATTTTATCGCGCGTTAACGCATTTTTTGTTGTTATTATTATTTTGAAAGCCTCGGTCTTGCTAGCAATCGGTAGAAATCAGTGATCTTCTTTTTACAGTGCTTTTCGATATGCCTTTGCTAGAAGGAAAGTTAACTTTGTTGATTTGACATTGATTCTCTGCGCGTGTACGAGTAATAAAGAGCAAACAGCTTCTAAAATGGCATGTGGATAGATACCAAAGTGAATGCTCAAAGCATAATAATATGTGGATGACTTTTTTCATATTATCGCTGAATCAGACTCTGATTTGTCGGACTCTGATTTTGAGGCAAGTGATCTGGAGATGTAGATCGAAAAGGAAAGTGAGGTACCGACGTCAGCTGATCGGTCCCCAACTGATTGTGGTGCTAAATACGTTTGTGTAGCTGGTGCACCTATGACAACGTTCGCCTGGGAGGACAGACACAATGACAGGAGGTACAAACTATTTTGCGTCTCACTGCAACTGCCACCCCCATCACCTGTCTCACAAAGACAGCCAGCCCACCGTGCATTACTGCTGGCCGTTGAGCTGCTCTCTGCGCAGCTACTGCTGCCGCAAACTGCAAACAAGCACAACAGGCAGTAACAGACTTTTTATGTTGATTTATGTATAAAACCATTGCTTTGTGCACTTTTCAGAAAACTGAGTTTTTTGGGAAAAATATTAGGCCTCAAAGAGATGCTACTGAATATAGACTGTTTATGCCACTCCCTGATAATAAAAAATGTTTCTGCTGGTAACTGTTCAGATAAAAAGAAAACAGATTTAGAAATGTTAACTTGCTGTTGCTCAGAAGGTGCCTGTTGTGATCGTGACTCTGGACTCTGAGGGTAACTTGTTTTTCTATAACAAACTAGATAACACGTTAATGCCCTGGCAGTGGGAAATAGCTTTGGTTTTATATTTGATTTGATTACATTGACGTTTAAGATGAGATTTACAAGAAATATTTTAACTGCTACTATGTAAAGGAAATACTGCTGTTAAAAGCCACCTTATTTGTTTAAAGTTTTTGGAAACCAAATACACACAATACACACTACTTTTGAGTTCATTGTCGAATTTTGCACATAACAATGTGTTTGTAATTAATCGCGATTAAAAATTTTGATCGCTGCCCAGCACTAATTGCGCAGTATTACCTGTTCGAGACAACAAGGCATTCCTTTAAGTAGTGCAATGACATAACGAAAAATCCATCCATTTTCCAACCCGCTGAATCCGAACACAGGGTCACGGGGGTCTGCTGGAGCCAACACAGGATCCAACCCACTGCAGGACACACACAAACACACCAAGCACATACTAGGGCCAATTTAGAATTGCCAATCCACCTCGGGGAGAGCATGCAAACTCCACGCAGGGAGGACCTGGGAAGCGAACCCGGGTCTCCGAACTGCGAGGCAGCAGCGCCACCATGCCGCCCCATAACGAAAAATGCAAAGTTTAAAAAAAATAAAAAAACTAAGTGCATCCCAGTTTAACTTTGGGGTCTTTTTTAATTAATAACATTGTATTTATTCTTATCTGAAAGAAATCATTTACGATACATTCAGTTGCAGGATTGAAAGCAACAATTGTAAAAAGAATTTTAAACAGGAGTGCCTCATAGACCTTATATAATTAGATTTGTTTACTAATTAGGGCTTAATTTTAAACGTTGCATTTTTCGTTATAAGTCATTGCACTACTTAAAGGAATGCCTTGTTGTCTCGAACAAGTAATACTGTGCACTATCCAGAACTGTCAAACATACGGACACTCGGAGCACATATAAATCATGAACGTGATGGTTGATATTTTGTCTCTTTTGCTGCTATACCTCGCCAATGATACGGCACCTGATCGAACGTAAAATCATCACAGAACACCACGTTAGATTACAAATAATTCCTTTAGTTATTGCTATTACAATAAAATGGTATGTAGAATCTTAACAAACTGGAACAAACTATCAAGTACCGCACTGCCGGCAAAAAAAAGAACAGGTAGCACCCCTAGTTTACTTTGGGATCGTTTTTTTTTTTTTTTTATAACGCTTGCTTGGAAAAAAAAGTAATGGATGTACGCCTGTTAATGTACATCATGATGTACATACATTGGAAACTGTGATCATCGACAATTGAATTGATAAAAGAATGCCATATTGACTTTCCCTCATCGAGCACACTTTTACTTGTCGTCACCCCTCTGATTGTGAGCAAGTCATCTCTAATTTTGCGGGGCACCACATTTAATTTTACGCGTCACTTCATTTGAATGTGCGGATCACCTTAAAGTGTGCGTGTCACCTTGTTTAATTGTGCACGTCACACCTTTACATTTTTTGTCACTTGCCATTCGGGGCACACCGTAGTCTACACATTCACGTCTTAGTTGGAAAGTGCTGAGATTTTTACTTCCTACAAAAAATTTCAATATAATTAACCAGTTTCGTGCCAATCCATATGTCCGTAAAAGTTCCATCATTTGAACGATGTGAATGTGATTCCAATAAAATTACAGAGCTCCTGTAGTAATAATTAGTTTATCCAGTGCTTGAAGTGAAAAAAAAGACTCAATGTGGGTGGTGTTATATCCCCTCAGACGCGCGAAGGCACGTTGATATACTTAATTTATACAGAAAAGTGGGTTGGTTTGGGGCTATCCCACTTGGAGGTGTGAACAGGCATGTTGTTTTTATAAAAATGGTTGCTAATATGGCCCCAACCAATCGCTGGCAAAAGTCCAAATTAAAACTACATTAACAAAGGGTCGGTTCACTAATTTACGAATGGCAACAAGTACTACTTTAATTGAGATTCGAAGGATTTTGGGAATCACTCACTAAATAATGAACAATATTAAAGACGACATAATAAATTACTTTGTGCTACCAAGCTTCTGGGAAATTAATCCCATGTCCGAACAGGGCTGTAGGTATTGTTATACAACAGAGAGTTGGCTAACATCCACACGGAAGAGTAAATAATGCAGTACAATATTTAGTATGTTAATTTTAAACTATGCTGCAAATTTATTTTTACATTTAATTAATTGGCAACTTTGATTTGTACCTTAGTTTTCCTCAGAATAGTGTTTAGTCAATTGTCAATGCATTCCAGATGTTACCAGACAAATACAGAAAATACAGAAATTCTGTCTCCTAAGCATCAGCACCAATAAGTCACATAGATATTGTATGTCTACTCCAAATGACTTATGCAAAAAATAAATAAAAAATAAACATAAATAAATAATAATAATAACTTGATTTGATTGGGATCTAATCATACTACATTAAAATCTGTGTACTGTGAAAAGACAAGAGGGAGCCCAAAAAGAGCTGGATTACCAAAGGTAGTGATGGGCCATTCGATACTGACGTGTTGATAGTGTGTCGAGCTATTAAAGTGCATTTGTTTGAGGCACCGCTTTGAGGCTTGTTTCAAATGCACCCTTCATGTGATCTTAAGGCACACTAGCACCATGACGTCACTGACATCTCTGCAGTCAGAAGCCGATTTGCTCCACAAGTCCTAATGGATGTTTCTTTGTTCAAAAGTAAAAGCAATGGCACTTCTCCATTTATGCGGTGTTCTGACCTGAGTTCGAACCCAGCGGATCCTGTATGTGGGACTCGTGCATGGAGTAATACCTAAGCAAAAACAGAGACATTTTAAAAAATATTTAGTAATACTTATTTATAAGTTAACAAATAGTTTTAAGAGACTTTATGAAAGATTCATGCAGGACAGCTCATTCCTTGGTGTGGAGTTATGTCCACATAGAATCTCCATCAAATTGATGAGCATGTTTAGCATAAGGCAGCATGTATATTGTAACAATCCAGTTTCTACTTTATATCTCTACCAAAATTTTCAAAAAAGCATTTGACTTTGTCAGCAACATCCATTCTTTGTGAATGCATCTTGACAAAATCTGGCATGGGATCAAAGCAGACACCTGCTGTCACTTGTCATAGATCAACATTGAGTTTCATTTACAGATTTATTGTTCTTTATGCCATATGCATAAAACAAGATGCACGTTTTCTCTACATCCCAGTTCAATAATAATAACAACAGTAAAATGGTAATAATAAAAAGCACAAGATGGAAATATTTATTAGAAGAGCCTGGGCATCAGGGTGAGGAGGTGTCTCATTTCCCATTACTTGAGCTGGTCTGGTGCCCCTCAGTCTATCAGCCACACTGGCATTCATTACCCTGTGACCAAATGCAATGGAGAATACTGACAATGCACACTTGCAGAAGTGTAATGAATCTACTGCATACTGAAGCATTCCATTTCCAAACGTAAAAACATTTCAGATAAATGATGAGTTTTGTTAATTATAATTATTAAAAAAAATGCACCATAACTGCTATAGGCTTTGTTACTTTTTGCTTATTCTCACCAAATGTTTCATATCTACACAGGCAATGAATACATGGGTAATATATTTAAAATACTGTAATTTAGATTAAATTAAAAACAGTGTCAAAATATATTAATAAACAAACAGAGAAGTATGGGCCTATAGGAAATATCATAAAGCTCATGAGCTGTCATTTAGGACATTAGAACATGCACTGCAAACAGCACACACTCTCAGTACTGAGACAATGTCATGAAAAAAATACAGCACAGTCTACAAAAATTCATAGAAATGAAGTTATTTTTAGAAAATGACACGTTTTTTTACAGCCAGTTCAATAAAAGTTCCCTTTAAAATGTTTGCTTATACAGAATAGAAGATGATATTAATGAAGCGGGTCTTGTGAGTGGTGGTGAATAATATGTGACAATGAGGAATTATAATACATAACAACAGAAAAATTAAAAATTATGACTTTTTAAAACAAATACTGCAAATGTAGACTTTTCAGTATATAATTTAAGATGCATGTGTGTGCATTTCCATATGGAGTAGAGAACTAAGCCCTCTGTTACACTAAACAATAACTCAAACACTATTTAATAATTAACAGTCCAAGAACTCAATGCAAACATATGAATTGCTCATTGGACATTGCTAACAATGAAGATTCATGCTGGATGTTTGAAAGGTCATGATTGTTTGAAACTATTTATAGGCATTTGTTCTAAAAGGTAAGTGTCGTATAACAATCAGACTCGAAAACAAACATTTAAGCATGCTGGACAGTAGCTTGTTATATTTTTCTAAAATATACTTTTAGTACAACACCAGTTCCACCAAACATTCAAATATGAAGTTTAATACATTTTACAGCAAAACTCTTAACATATATAATAATATGTTTTGACACTGTTATCACAGCCACAATAACAATCATGAATCGGCAACAACTACCCAAATTGTCATCTCAGTCTGTCACGTCACTATATTGAGTGTGTAATGTCAATGCAAATTACAAAATATCACTACAGGGTTAATTGTCAAAAGTGCAATTGATTCACAACAATTTACAGCACACTGACTTAGACTGTGACGATGCTTCTCAAATCTTCCTTTGAACTGCATGTGTCAGCTCTGTGCTTCAAACCACACTGTGCTTCATTTCCACTGCTCATGTCACTTGAGTGCTTCAAACCTCAATCGGATGTTTCACTTCCACTGCACATATCAGCTCAGTGTTTCGAAACCTTATTCATCAAGCTTTGTTTGAACTAGGCATGGCTTCACCAGATTTCAAAAGACTCAACAGAATTGTCAGGAGAGATGAATGTTTGTGGATCATTAATACATTTTAAATGATTATGCCCGAGAATACTTAGTGTCGAGAAACAAAACTTTAAATTATACATCTTACAAATGCTGACTGGTATAATGCATAATGCTTCAAAAAAGAGATTTAGTCGTATGGGTAATGGGACCACTCTCATCATAATACATATCCTCCCTTTGCCTCTTATTATTAAAATTACTGTTATTATTATAATTAATAAAGATATATGAAAAGTTTCATGTATATAAAAAAACTAAACATATGACCGATTTCAATTGTTTTGGCTAATGATTGCAAGTTTAGAGGTTTGAATTATTAAATGTTAAATTATTCAGGTGGAAATTATTCTTACTTTGAATGTTAATGGATGGAGGTGGGAGGTGAGGGGTACACAGTAAATGTGTTAATGCCTGGGATTGTGCTTTATTTAGGGAAATGGCTTATTATGTTGTACTGTGACTAAGACGACTTTGTACTGGTCACATATATGGAACTTCAAGCATGCGTTCACAAAGCAGGGATATTGCTGGTAAAGTCAGATTTTTTTTTGAAAGCAGGTCCATATTTATCCTGCTCTTTTTTATGCAGCACTTGAGTGGATCTTTAATCCCAGGAATCATTGAGTTCTTATATATCCAAAAAGGCATCTACAGTGCCTGCTGTTGATATCCATGGTGATGTTTTCATTTGAATGACAGTTTTAATTAGTTATGCTGCACATATTTTTATTCACATTGCACTTTACCTATACATTAGATAGCAACTACAGAGTGTGGATCACTGAAACTAACAGTGCTTACTAGAGTGTTCCATGTGTGTAACAGTGTGCTGGTCTACTGGGCTACCACTGCAACACTCTGCTGCCATTTTCCTAATCAGTTCTTTAAAAGTTGTTAATAATAATAATAATAATAATAATAATAATACATTCTATTTATATAGCACATTTCCCAGGCTCAAGGCGAAAGAACAGTAGGGTATATGTAACATTGGATACAAATATTTTGTGCATAGAACACTAAAATAGATAAGTACAGGATATACAAAGCATACAATACAATAAAAGACAATAAAATAGTCTAATTAAAAAAATACTAAATTTAATACTAGAAAAAAGCCCGAACAAATAATATAATTTGTGATATAACACACACACAAATTATATTATTATTAAGCATTTGGAAAGAGAGGTAAACTGAAAGAAGGGACAGAATGTTGGGTTAAGCCTTCCTGAAAAGATGAGTTTTAAATTGGGAGGTGGCCCCCTTTATAACGGCCCAGATGGGCTCCGGGTGCTCTGCCTGACAACACTTCCTGGTGTGGTGGAAGTGTCAGGAGAGTACCCGGAAGCACTCTGGGTGCCCCTGGAATTACTTCTGGCAGCACTTCCTGGTGTGGTGGAAGTGCTACCACCCAGGGTTCCATAACCATCCGGGTGTCCCCTGGCAGCGCCATGTCCTCCCGTAGGGATGAGCTTACCAGCTCCATTCCAGTGGCCCCCAAGCAGACCCGGCGGCTGCCCTTTCATGGCCCGGGGGGAGGTATCGTTACTCTCATTTTGTTTTAACTGACATCCATGCCCTGGTCTACAGGTGGAAATAAAAATAATGATTATAGCCAGTGGTTAATAAAAAAAGTAATAATAATGTACAAATTAAAGTTAAATATTTAAAGTAGACAGCAAATTACAAAACACAGAGAAAGAGATATTTTCAAGGAAATGTACATAAGGACAATAATCATAATCTAATTAAGTAAATATATGTGAATATAGAAGGTGGAAAAGTAAAAACAAAAAGAAAAAAATAAAAGTGAAACAACAGTGCACACCAAAAAGATATAATGAAAATAAACAGATACATAGAAAGATAAAGATGGCAATAAAGAAAGAGCTGGAATCATAAAAATATAGTAATTAAATGAGTAAATCAATCAGTATTCAGTACAAGAATGTGACACATATATACAACAAAAAAGTAATATGAAAACATAGAAAGAGAAAAAAGTCCTAAATAATAAAAATGACAAATGTCCAAAATATAAAAAATAAAAATATTAAAAATACATATGAACCAATAATATTTTTTTTAATGTAAAAAAGTTTTTTTTTCCCTTGTTGCCACCTTTACATATTATATTTTACTTTCCGTCTCTTAATAACACATATGTTTACTTTATGGGATTATGATTATTATACTCAATTTATGTACATTTCCAGGAATGCATCACTTTCTCAATGTGTTGTAAGTTGTTGTCTACTTTAAATATGAGTTTAATTTGTACATTATTTTTACTATCTTTTATTGACCAGTGTTTATATTCATTATTATTAACTACACCTGTAGAACAGTCAAGGCATAAATGTTAAACTAAACAAAACTAAGGCAGGAGAGAAGCATCAGAAAGATTTAGACAAGTACAGGCCATTGAGCCCAAAAACATTTGCCAGTCCTATCCATTTAATTACTCCAAAACAACGTAGAGTTTTGAAAGTCCCTAACGTCTACTATTAACTACACTACTTGGCAACTTAATCCATGTGTCTATGATTCCCTTGTGAATGAAAAATTCCTAATGTTTGTGAGAACTTTACCCTTACAAACTTTCTAACTGTGTCCCTGTGTTTATTGATCTAATTTTAAAGTGGTAGTCTTTATCCACTGCACTAATTCCTTTCATAATTTTAAACACTACAATGTTGTCTCATCTTAATCTTCTTTTGCTTAAACTTAAATGGCTCAGCTCTTTTAATCTTTCATCATAACTCATCCCCTACAGCACTAGAATTAGCCTAGTCACTATTCTCTGGACTTTTTCTAGCTCTTCAGTTTTTTTTTTTTTTGTAGCCTGGAGATCAAACTATACACAGTACACCAGATGAGGCCTCACCAGTGTGTTATAAAGCTTGAGCATAATCTCCTTGGATTTATACTCCACACATTGTGCTATATAACCTAATATTCTGTTAGCTTTCTTAATAGCTTCTGAACACTGCCTGATAGTTGATAGTGTTGTGTCCACTACAATTATGTATACTTCAATTATCAGGTCTCCCATTGTGTAGTCATATTTAACATTTTTATGTCCTATGTGTAATACTCTGCATTTACTTACATTTAATTTCATCTGCAACAGATCTACCCAAGCCTGTATGCTGTCCAAGTCCCTCTATAATGGATTCTCATTTATCTGCCAATCCACCTAGCTTAGTACCATCTGCAGACTTAACCAGGATGTTATTTAAATTCCTATCCATATCATTTATATATATTAAAAATAGCAGAGGCCCTAACACTGACCCCTCTGAGGCACCACTCTTAACTTTACCTGATTCTGATAAGGCTCCACATACAATAACTCTCTGCTTTCTGTGTTTAAACCAATTCTGCACCCATCTACACACAACACCCTGAACTCCCACTTTGTTTAGTTTGACGCCCAATATGTCACTTGGTGCCTTAACAAATGCTTTCTTAAAGTCAAGATAAGTAATATCATAATTACCACTGATTGTATTCTTTTGTTGCCTCTTCATAGAATTCCAGCATGTTACTAAAACATGACCTCCCTAGTCTGAATCCATGCTGACTGTTTAGTAAATCTCCTGTTCTTGCTCAGTCTTATCCTTAAAAATTGCTTCCATTAATTTACCTGTGATACATGTTTAGCTTACAGGCCTACAGTTACCTGGATCTGCCCGATCACCCTTTTTTATATAACAAGATTTGCCATTTGCCATTTTTCAGTCTTTCAGATTTTCCCCAGTGCACAGTGACTTTCTAAAAATATGTGTCAAGGGTTTATGTATGTACTCACTTACTACCTAAACCACTTGGGAATACACCCTCAATTCTATCCTGGTTATTGCAAAATACTAAATCTTGACAGGCTTCCCTGTGTTGGTGCTTTAACATGCTGTTTTTAATAATAGTCACTGCCCCTGATATTGTTCTCCATTGTCTGCAAGCTTAGTCTAGTCAATATTCAGGTAGTTAAAGTCCCCTTTGACTACAACATCCCCCTGTAAATTTGCCTTAGAAAAACTAGGATGTCTGAATGTATAAGATGATATTTAAGCCAACATAATATAGCAGATCAAGTAAAAAATATGGGAAGTCTTAGCAGAATTATATACACATTACTTATTAAACTGACAATCTTAGTAGTGCTACTCTGGGAATAATACATGTGAGATGAACTCCACATCATATCTAATAAACAATGCAATTGACTCAGTTGACAGGGGAATCTTAAAAGCAGAAGTAAAGGACACTCAGAACTAACTTTTCCTGCAATCTGCTTAATAAGCCAATTACATGTCACAGTAGCAGGTGCCCACCCCTGTCACTGTGGCACATCAGACGCACCTCATACAATCAATAGTTCTGGAGGGCACACTTTACTCCAGTTAAAAATTGGTCATAGTCTAGTGTCAAGCATGCACTCTTAATTCTGTTCCTAATTCTACTCCTAGATTGTATTGTTTTTCGTAATTATTAGCATATAGTTCAAAAGTGGTCAAATAATTGAAAAAATATTCCAACAAAGATGATGTTATAAAAACATGTACATATCTATCCATTAATCCCATTAAGATTAACATGGAAAAAACTATGACTTGTATGTTTAAACTACAGGATTACGAAGGTCACACTGCACCTGAACTTAAAATTCTTATCGCCTTTTTTTTGATAAAAAAAAAAAGCTGTAGAGAACAAGGTGAAAAAAATCAACAAAGCTTACAGACACGTGTAGAATTTTCCTTCATTTCCTCTTCATAGAGACTAGAGTTAAATTCATCAGGTGAAAAATATTCTTTTAATGTGTTATAAATTTAAAAGCTCTCATCTTTTCCAACAATAGTAGCCAAACAGACATCTTTGAGACACATCCTATGGTCTTGTGCTTGACTGCACGTTAAAGCTCCATGATATTACAGTATATTACTCCATTATATTACTTCTCATGTTTTATGGTCTAAAGCATTAACCCACCTGAAAAACTCCATTCACCATTGGGTGTACTGCTCCTATGAAAGAGGTGCACCTTAATCATAGCAGTGTTGAATATTCACATTTGATTTGTAAATGTCTTTCCCTTTTTTGTTGCCTTACTATTTGCTTTTGACATCAATAAAAATTGATTACAAAAAAAAAAAATGGCAAATACACATATCCCCATCACCACTATTCTGCATTGTTGACACCCGGTACAATGAATCCATTGACTCATTGTGTTTTTTTCCATTTCAGCAATTACCCTGAATCATAAGACCAGATGGAGCTTTCCTGTTTCCTGTTTTACATTTTCATGGTCAATGTTTTAGTCTGATGTTATTCATTCATTTCATTTTTCAGGCCATGTTGATTTGTTGTCAAGAGTCTCTTTTCTAGTTGCAATTTCCACAGGCTGCTGACCTGGATTCTCACTTAAATATTTCTTAATAAAAGTGGTGTTCCTGATGCATTTTGATCCAGTTAGGGATTGAACTATAGCTGTTTCTCCACCTATATTGTATGTGACACTGGGCTAAATGTTCAGGTGAAATTGTCTGTATTTTCCTGTTTCTAGAAGACCTTGTTACTATTCTGTAGTTGAGAGTGTTTAGCTCTTTGGTGTCTGTCAGCTTTGTTTTGCCTTTTGCTTTTTAATGTGTCTACTGGTCACACTGTGACACAGTAATATCTGCTAGGTTCTCTCTTATTGTCCTTTTGAAAGGCAAGCCACCTGGACTTTTGCCCATGGAGAAGTGATCAATTATTCTGTACAGTATGTAGTAACATACTGTAAAGAATCTCTCATTTCCAGTCCAGGCCCTCTGCTTGTGACCACATATGCTCTGCATATGCGCTTCAGGAAGATGTTTTGTCATTTCACTTCACCATATGATGACACTCACCTAGGTATTGTCCTCAAATATTAAATTCTCTTCATCCTACAGGATGTGTTAAACTGATATAATATGAATATGAGACACAATCTCTTCTAATGTATAGTCACATTATCTGTTCTGATAGAATTCAGAATGTCCTTTGCATTATACCAAGTGTAACTGAATATGACAATTAAGACTGAATTCTCTGTTGGCAGTGGACCAAGTAAATCTGGGGCAAAGTACCGCCACAGTTCTGCAGTGCAGCATTGTCAGCCTGAGAGGACCTGACGCATTATGCCATTGACTCCAATTAGCTGCAAGGCTTGATTAAATGTAGTTTTCAGCAGCTTTGTCCAGACATGGCTACCATATTTTGCTATGCAGGTGCTGATATGTTCTCACTGCCTATGGCTGATGCTTGCCCCACTTTTATTGTTGTGAGTCCC
The DNA here is from genome assembly GCF_016835505.1 of Polypterus senegalus. Taxonomy (NCBI): domain Eukaryota; kingdom Metazoa; phylum Chordata; class Cladistia; order Polypteriformes; family Polypteridae; genus Polypterus; species Polypterus senegalus. The sequence goes on from NC_053158.1 coordinate 115,069,721, forward strand.
TGAGGTGCAGCATACTCTGCCATAGCACTCATATGGACCTCATACAGAAACCTGCTCTGTATTTCTGTACTCCCTTTAAACTATTTGCTCAAGCCAGACATGACAGAGGGTCTGAAATGTTGTGTTTCCTAGGAATGTGAACTATCCAGAGGTCACAAACATACGGTTTTGAATGCTGGTAATAAATCACTTCTAATTTTTTGTAATCTATGACCAAGTTGAGTCTGTGGCCATAAACATAAGGATTAAAACTTTCACATGCTTACATTAAAGCCAATGTCACCTGCTCAGTTTGTGAATATTTCTGTTCACACTCAGTCAGGCTTTGATTCTGGAGGGCTATGGTGGCTGCAAATTTTCCTTCCTGTTACTTTCTTAATCAGTGACCAATTTCTGCTGCTAATTAACTTTTGTCTTAATTTTAATTAACCTACTATTTAGGACTCTTTAATTAGCAACTAAACAATAATAAGATACAAAGTGAGTCAGTACTTGGCTGGCTAACTTGTGTCCCTCATACAATATTTGAAAATAAAGAGAGGTGGTAGTCTCAGTAATATTGATCTGCTCAGATGAGCAGAACATTTTTAAAAATGTCTGCTGTGGCAGAATGAGAACATCAACAAGTGATAGAATTAAACAAGGGGTTTAATTAACAACAAGAATCGGTTTCTAATTAAGAAACTGGTTGGAGAGAAATTTGTCACTTCAAATCTCATTTTTGTTTGATTGCCATTTAAGGAAAATGAAACAGTTCAGAGGAATGAGTGTTATAAGACAAGGCAATTAAAACATTGGAAAAAGAAGTCACTTAACAGTAGCAATTGGCAACTGATTAAGAGAGTGGTAGGAAGAAAAACCTGCAACCACTGTTCCTCTCCAGGATCGGAGTTGCACACCCCTGAAATAAGGACTTTCTCTCCTGTATCCTCTTCCACTACCATTTTTCCTGTACTTTTAGGACTGGCATTTGTTATTGCTTTGGTTGAAGCACCTTTGTCAAAATAATCCAATATCCCTGACTCCAGACAGTTTATGCTCTAATGTCTGAAAAGCTTGTTTCTGTTCATGGCCAAATATAAACTTTTGTATCTTTCTTAGTTAGCCTTTTCAGGGTTTCAGAGGGGCTTGTAAACTGCTGTAAATCTGTTATTGTATCCCACTAGTTCTTTCCAGCAAAAGTCTTTCAGCTGAGTTGACATATTCAAGAGTAAGTCTACAGTTTTTTTAGAACAGCAAGCAGTATATCATCATTGGTTACTGATTTGGGCTTGAATGACAATGACATCAGAGGTAATTTCAACAACTTCAGTTCCTGCCAGTGCCACAGCAATTTTGTGTTGAAACTGTTAACTAACAAATGATACCCCACAGACCACACCTTTTTTACATGAATGTTCTATATTGCACAGAAAATATTGTGATGTCTTATCAGTTCTAAGAGGTGATACCCCCACTTAGGGTCTTGCTTGCTAAAAAAAAATCATACTATTCATACCATTTAGCAGTTAACCCACTGTGTGGGTTGGGTATCCCCTATATATGACAACTTTATTTGTTTCCCTTATGCCCAGATAATATCACCTGTACTTGCTAGATATGGGTACTCCTACAACTGTGTTCATTCATGGAGTTGCACTGCTCACTGGTCCTATGATGTCTACCTCTAACAGTTCTTTAATTTTAGCTCTCACTGCTTCTCTAAAACCAGCATCAAACTAGAGAGTGTGTTAAAGTTAATGACTGCAGTGGCCAGAATTCATTGCATTGAGAATGTTAAATTACACCTAGGGTATCGAAATACATACAGTACCTAGAAATCACACAGCATGTTCTCATCAGTTCAGTTGCAAACTCCTAAAAAGTGTCACAACCTCACTACGTTTTGACGACAATGTGATAAAAGACAGTGCCAGTGGCTGTATGAATTTTTTCAAGGTATGGTGAAATGTTCTACCCATTTTTTTGTTTTCCATTCTGTTGTGGTAAAACAACTGCAAGACATTGGACAGACAATTCTACCTTCTGTTTGCACAGTACAAAACACCCTCATTCCTTCCTTCCTTGACTCATCTTGTATGCTTTGTATTTCCAGCTGACCACTAATTTGTTGTTGCACCAGCACAAGTCCACTCCAAAGATTTAAGACATAACTAGACCTGTTATATTTTGTTGTGGCTTGTTGTAAACCAATATGACCGAGTTGCTGGAGAATGTCACACTTGATGAGATGGATTGTGTAGCATTGGTTGGGCTACTGGCAACACACTTTCAGCAAGTAAACTAATCTGTTTTGTGCAGAGCAAAAAATACACCTTTGTATAAAGTATGATACTAAAGTTGTTTTTGGCTTGTCATGTCTGTAACTCTCAGTATATCCATACCAATGTTTACCACACCTAGTCTGGTAGCAATTTCTCAGTTTAGTAATGGTTCACGCTCACCACATATTAATGAGAATTAAGCATAAGTGCTGCACCTTTCCATTTTCACTTCACATGTCAAAGTTCCTTTAATAGATTGAGGTTAATTGGATGCAGAGGTCTACAATTTTCTCTGTCTTTAATGAATGGGATACAATTTTGTTAACTTAGCTCATTTCCCATGTTGCTACATGCATACCTTTGATTGTAGCTGCCAAGTTAACTAACATGTTCCAACTGGAAATTAAATTCTATTTTGGTCACTTTTTTTTTTACAACAATGCAATCACTTTATTTCGATTATAAATAAACACTAAACAGCCTTTCTTGTACAACATACTTTAGCAAAATTGTTCCTTTGATTTACCTTTTCTCCATTCCTTCTCTCAAGCAGGACATGCTGGATCTTTTGCAAAGCAATCTCCCCAGAAACATTGATAGCAGCTTTATTTTTTTTGGTCCTCAACTTGTTTCTGCTGTGATTTTTCAAATTTTAAGTCCATTTTTACGACATGATGCACAGTTTCTTTCACTTTAGAATGTTTGCATACACCCAACACACACATCAGATACTTGCAATTTAACAAACTCACATTGTGCAGCTATCCGTTTCCCTCATTCCTAGCCGATATCACCATGTTAACATTAGGTCCAATTCCTCTTCTAGCAACTTTTGAATTATACTTGTTTAGTATAGCATCTCTGACTTGATTGTTTCTATTAAATTCAAAGCAACAGTCTTTAGTAGCTTATCTAAGCCACATAATAAATTATTGATTGGTACAAACCTTGTTTCGATGACATTTGCTAGAAAACATTTCTTGCAAATGCTTTATTTCACTGTCAACCAAAGTATGCATTCAGCATAGCTACTGAGATGTAATCAGCTGCAAAAAGAAATGTCTTTCAGACTAGAAACTTTTTCCTTTACATCCATAACTAAATGACACAAAAGTAATTTACTGTTCCATTATTTTATTGGATTTATACCATAACTTATCACAATTAGATGTTTGCCTCAAACAACTTGAACACCGCTAGCCATCTTCTCCAGTGTTTTTCTCTGCATGGCAAGTTTTGCATAGCAGTTGAATATCTATCACAAACAAGTTTAAATTTACTTCTCAGCACTAACTATCAGGATTTAGCAATATTCTCATCACCACTGTTCAGTGTGTTTCACACACCATGATACACATAGCCTCCAGTCACCTGCGTATTTGGCATAACATCACATTTCATTACTTGACAAATATTGCTATTCCATATGATCTGGCAGCAATACCAAAGACCAACTGTAGAAAACAATGCTACCTGAAATACTCATTCGTGATGTAAGCTTGGCATCTCACCACTTTCAATAATATGAATTAAGAACTAAAAAAATATTTCAGCCCAAAAAGTATATGTGGTCAATTTGAAGAGTTAATGTGTCTGGATATGTTTTAGTTGCATGAAAAAATTAACAGTTTATCTTTGAATGCTTTTTTGTGCAATCAAGTAGCAAATCAATAGTCATCATTTCTGAATATTCCCAGAGTATATGAACATAGCATCATTTCGAAAGGTGTATATTGTGACATTTGGTTCTTTTTTCTGTTTCTCAGAGCAGATATGTAGTATGAACATTGAGAATTTTCTTTTCATTTCAGAATGCATTTAATAAATGTGTAATTTGTGTGGTTATACTGTATATTACTAGTACAGTATCTAGCTAGATAATTTTAAAATCTTCTTTGACAACTGTATATAAACCATGTAGTCATGGTTACCAAGGAAACAAGTGTAATAAGAATGTAATTTGTTATTAAATATTTAAGAGACACTTTTACCCAAGATGACTCCAATTGATACCGAACATTTACCAAAGACAAATTACTGTACATAGTACTTTTTATTTTAGCTTACACATTTTATTTGGGACATTTAGTAAAAGTTATAATAAAGGAATATTTTGTTTTAAAAATAATAATTACATACTTTTGTACAGCATGGCTGAACTCAATAGTTACATACTTTAAATTAGTTTACAGGTATAGGCCTACAGTAATAGTAAAAACTGCTAACATTGCTTTTCATTAATATACTCATCACAGCAAAAAATAAAGAAGTTTTCATATCTAATCAGTTTTTTGACATAAATACCGCAGTTCAAAGCTAATTTTCATGAAAGATTGTTTGTGCTGAAAAACAAACTATGTCAGTGTTAAATGAAAACTTGATGTCAAATTCCAATAATATTGTTTTGTCTTTTCTGTAGCACATCACAATTTCAGTAGCCTCAGATTAACATATTTATTATGCAATTTCAAAACAATTCAAAGGAAACCTGAACAATCAAAGTAGATTACATTTACCTCCACCAAATATTAGTTTTCAGTAAATTTATGAAATAGATTATTTTGTACTTTGTTGTCTGCTAAACAAGGCAAAACACAAAGCAACGCAGTGAGCAATGTGAAAGGGATGCTCTGGAGATGTAACATTCATTAAATAAAACAAACGTTTCCTGCCTCCTTCAATTGAAACAGAAGATAAGAGCAAGCTTACTTAAATGGAAGGACTGCACAGCACCAAAATCTGTTGTCTGAATCTGAGCTGGAGACCAAAAGCATTCAATGAAAAAAGAAAAATTATTTGATTGATTGGTAAACTGTTTCACAGTATCCAGGTGTATTTTTCTTTCATTGCATTTATTATTTCCAACTGGCTATTTATTTTGCATAGAATTTTTCTTCAATTTATGAATTCCTTTGTTGCTAGATACATTTTTTATCTTGGCAAGGGATCAATATAGCTTTCATGCCTAATTTTAATAGCATATAGAGGGTGTATCTAAAACATTTTCTGCTCTTGCAATATTAAGAAAAGAATGTACCATTTTAATATCATTGTAGACAACAGAGTTAGTAATAACCTACCAATATGAGATTCAGCATGCACAAAATTGTCCAAAGAATGCTCACTTTCTGTTTATAAGCTGTGATTCACAGGGCATTTCATAACTGAAATGACTAATGTGATTAGTTCCCCATCTGATAGCAATATAAGCGATTTTTTTTTCACATTTGTCATGAAAATAATATCATGGAACAATGGAATTTAATTTAAGACAAAAATTAGTTTCAACATTCAGTTTAGAAGGCAACATGAAAATACTACATTTACTGTTGTTTATTCGTAGTTATTTCATAATGTTTTATCATAGTTTTCTTTCTCCATTATTATTGAAATATTAAGTCTTCAGTTACATTTCAAAGATTATCACAAACAATAAACAAACAAACAAACAAACACACACACCCTTGGAAATAATTGTTCGGATTGAAGCATTAGTCAAATTAAAGAAAACCAGAATCTAAAATTTCGATCACATTTCTGAATGATATATACAGGATTAGTATTTTACAACCATGTTAAATGACTGTTAATACCACATTTTAATTAAATATTCATAATAGCCAAAAAAAATGGTTGCATATACTGACCTTTTAGGAAAGCTGGCTTAAAAAGACAGATTACAATGGCTATCAAAAGTCATTACTCATTAAAAGAAGGAGACAACAAACACGGATTGCACAATTATAGTGAGGTGCACATATACAGAACAATATACATTACCTTTGGCATAAGAAAGACAAATCACATACAGTATGTGTGTATTCAGAACAGTTTAGATCTGCTGCTAATACTGGAATATTTTAAAAAACGTTCACAGACTTATCAATATGTATTTAAAATAATTTCTTTTTTAACCTATCAATCTTATCATTAGAAGTAGACAAAATGTACTAATTGGTCTATAGTCTTTGGCTAACTGTTCATAATTTGCAAATATGTATGTCTCTCTATTCCTCCTGTCTTTCTGCCATGCATGCTTACTGTGTGTTTTAAGTGTTTCATGTGATTATATGCATATCCTGCTGTGTTAAAGTACAAATATAAAATATACATATATGTAATGTATTTTAAAGACAGATTAAGCAAACTGAAGATTTTTGGGAAGGAAGGATGTAGGAAAAGGGAAAACAAGATAAAAGTGGCTTTGTAAAGTAAAACCAAAATATATTTTTATGTTTTATTATTTTTGATTAAAGGTCACCATTATCTGCACCACTGTATTTTCAGCAAATTCAACTTCATGTATAATATGAAAGAAGGATGATCATGGTAAATTGAGCATATATTTGCATCTGGTTTTCTGCAAGCACCAATATTTAATCCAGTAATATACACTAAGAAAACATAATTTTACAGTGAATTCAACAGTAATGACATTAAAAAATGAACTGCTTAATTAAAAAATCAAATAAAACATTGGATTTGACTCATTTAGGCCTTTACTTAACTTTTCTAATCATTCCCACTCAGTCATAAGTCTGTTGCAAGGAATAGGTGGCATTATGTATCTGATTTGACAGTATATGCTATTTTGCCCAATAAAGTGCAACAGCTCTGGGCACATAGCAGGAGTTTAGGATGTATTACCATTTTTTTTATCGTTCATGAACAATTTAAAATCATAGACCCACTTTTTAAACACATGAATGGCTCATGTCAAAATATAGTATCTGACTGACTCCAGACTAGCCATTCTGTGTGTGGTATAGGTATTTGAACCCAATTAGTATTTTTGCAGCTTTCCTGAGGAGCAAAGTATTATGATAAATAGGCATCATTGCACACAACTAAGCCATTAAGCTTGCTGAGGACAGATGTGGATCAAATTATAGTGCAATAGTTTTCTCATCTGGTAGTATTTTTAGTTACTATATTGTATAAAATCACCATATAAATCACAAGTAATTGGTACTTATAGCTTATTTATAGTTGTTTGCACTGCTACCTCACGGCGTAAGATAGAAGAGCAGAGTTTCCAGCTTGGTCACTGTGTGTATGAAGTTAGAATGCTCTCCTGCTTTCTGTCTGGGTTTTCCTTTCCTATCCCAAAGAAATGTATGTTGTGGGAACTGTAATTTTCACCAGTATGAATGAGTGTACTCTGCAGTGGAGCAATGTACCTTTCAGGGTTTCTTAAATGAGCGGTGGTTGTTGCTTTTGAGGAATGATCCAATCTGTAATGGAAAAAGCAAATTAATAAAATGGATGGAAGGCTTTTGGATATGTCTTTTGGTATTAAAGTGTATATCCAGTTTCTGCCCCAGATGTTCACAATGCCTGAAGGCTTACACTCCAAGCTTAATTGAATTCAATTCAATGGATCCCAACAATATCTGTTCATTAATTAATTTTAAACTGTGATTTCTGAATTAAATTATTCAGTTAAGGGATTATTTAGAAACTAATGTTTCTAGTTTGGGGAAAACAATTCATACAAAACTTAAACAGTATTTTGACAGAGTCCATGCATGAAAACACTAACTATTAAATCTAGTTTTCTTAAGGTAAATTTTAACCAGAGGCAACAAACTTAAATAAATAAACTGGCAGTAATTTTCATATCACTCTTCAGTGAAAGAAACACAAATATGAAAACAAATTACAAAGTAAAAAAAACCCAATTGTATAATACCTACAAGAAAAATAATACCAGCAGTAGCCACAGAACCTATGAGGAGAGGAACAGTTAACATGGAAATCTAAAACATGAAAAAAAAAATCAGTTAGATTTTATTTCTAAACTTTGGTACTATCTACCTAAAGTTTATCAGTCAAATATTTTAGGAGTAAGAGAACATTAAAGGGAGAGCAAGTTCACTTCTTAGCTGGCCTTGGAACACCTAAGAGTTTCCCAGGGGCATTTAGAGCAGGATGAATAGTGAACAAGGTGAAAGAAAAAGTGGCAACAAATGCTTAAAATTAATATTTTTTTCTAAAGTTCCAACTTAGGAAGAAGTCAGAATCCTCGAAGTAAATACCAACAACAGTAAATAAACAGTTAATGATTTTGGAGTTTATTGAGATAACAAATATATTAAGATTAAAAAATCTATAATAAAAATATAATTTACTCAAAAGTGCCCAAAGAAACTAATTATTATATTGCACAGTATATAAAACAATGTTCTATCACTGGAAGCAAGCAAATATTGTCACCTTCTATAAAGAAGGTACTTTGGTCCAGCCCTATTAAGTGTAGGCCAATTGTCTTAATGTGAATTACAAGTAAATTAATGGAGGCAATTAGAACAAATATCCAAAACAGGTATAGTGGATTTAGAAAGAATTCTGCCACCTTCACTTTCTGTATACTTCATTTCATTTTAATTTTACCTTTAAATTTGCCATTTTTGCCCATTAAACTACACTCAATAATCCATAATGGCACAGTGAAAACATTTATTCAGAAAGGGTTGGAAATTTGTTAAAAACTGAATTCTCTCATTCATATAAGTATTCAGACTCATTTGCTGTGGCACTCCAAACTGAGGTCTGGTCCATCCCGTTTGCTTTATTGCTTTATTCTAGTCCCGAAATGTGCTTAGACATCTAAGCACTTCATCTGGCAAAGAACAGGCTATCCCTAAAGGGAAGCATAGTGGTGCAGCCAAAAACAGGTGGTCAAGAGTGCTAAAGGCATTAGACTGGGGAGACAGTTCGCCTCACAGCATCACAATAACCAGAAGCATACATCCATCCATTATCCAACCTGCTATATCCTAACTACAGGGTCACAGGGGTCTGCTAGAGCCAATCCCAGCCAACAAAGGGCGCAAGGCAGGAAACAAACCGCGGGCAGGGCGCCAGCCCACTGCAGACCAGAAGCATACAGCAAGACAATATTGGAATGGCTTTAGGACAAGTCTCTGACTGTCCCTGAGTTGCCCAGCAATAGCCCAAACTTAAACCCCATAGGACATGTGTGAATAGAACAGAAGATAGAAGTTTACAGACACTTCCCATCCAATCTAATGGAGCTTGAGAGGATCTACTAGAATGAATGGGATACAATGCCCAAAATCAGGTGTGCCAAACTTGTAAAGACTAACCAAAGAACACTCTAACCTGTAATTGCTGTCAAATGAGCTTCTACAAAGTACTGAATCAAGGGTCTGAACACTTACATGAGTAAGAGATTTCAGTTTTTGATTTTTAATAAATTTTCAGACCTTTTTGAAAATATGTTCACTTTGTCATTGTCATGGGTTGTTGAGTGTAGATGTAAGCAAAAAATAGCAAATTTATAAATTTAAAATTAATTCTACAAGACAATAAACTGTGCAGAAGATAAACGGGTCTGAATAATTTCTGAATACACTTCTATATTAGCAAAACACAAACATGGGTTTAAATTGGGAAAATATGTTATTTCTGACATGGAAAGCACCAAAAGCATCTGATCATTGTAGGACATACTACATAGCACATACACAATAACTTACCTTACAATAATGACCAAATATATGAAGCAATCATTGTGGAGAATAAGTGAATAGGTGAAACTTTATTTAAATACAGAAAAGCAACAGTTTATATGGTAAGGTGTATGGAGTGATCCAAGCTTATATTCCAAACACAGATGCTGAAGATAACTATTTTAATAAGAATCTGCTGCACACTGAAAAAAATCATGATAGGAGATTGGAATCATAATGTTTGCAATCAAAAGACAATGAGAAGAAAAGGCAAGTTTTGAGTTGGAGTGTGAAATTAAGTAGGACATTGACAAATAATCTTGGATAAATTCTACTGGATCATCATGGTAAACACATATTTCAACTGTCCAAAAGACAACTGTACACATGCACATCCAAAATCAGATTGACTCTGTACTCTGCAGTCAAAAATAAGAGAACTCTACAATCAGAAAAATACAAAACCCACAATAAACTTGTGTTCAGATAATAAGATTCTTATCACAAACTTTAGAATTAAATAAAAGAAATGGAACCCATTAGACAAACTTGACTAGTATCCATTGCAGAGCTAGTCCCTTCTTTGTACTTGATGCTGCCATGATAGACTGTTGCCCCATGACCCTGAATTAGATTAAATGTGTTTGAGTATGTTAGGTTTTATTAAATCGTTTATGATTTAAATGTTCAAAGAGGAATTTTAAATGAATTCTAAATTTAAATATAAAGATTTTGGTAGTAGAGTCAAATATAAATAGATGCATCTATGATGCTTGCATGAACATTTTTGAAAACAAAATTTAATTTACTTTAGAGAAGTAATTCAGGTATATGAACAGCACTGCAGTAGTACATCATTTACATTAATGACTGAATTATTTTTTTCTAAATCCTACATATTAGGAAGCTATCTTAATCTTTCTCAGTATTTCTCAATATTTCTTAGCTGGAAAAGGCAAGTTTTAGATTTTGAGTGAATATGACAAACAAACAAGTCAATGTTAAATATCACAGTTAACATTAACTTTTATGTGGATTCAGCAAAACTAATAATAACAATTCTTTACATTTATATAGCATTTTTTTCACTACTCAAATGATTCTCCCTGCTCTGAGGACCTGGGACACGAACCCATGATTTCCTCACTGCAAACTAAAACATTAAGTTCTCAATGTGTAATGTGTGTTTGTGCTTTTGTTTCTGAATGGTCCAACCTGGACATTAAATGTATGATCTGTCCCACAGGTTTGTTTTCTGGCTTGAACTGAATGCAGCTGACATTGTCAGGACAGAGGTTTCAGGTTTTCTGGAGCTGTAAATTCAAATTAAACTGTTTCAGAATAAACATTTATATATGTAGTGTGAACATGAAAATCATGATGCTATGTAATTAAAATCTAAATTCACCACACGTTGGACATTCCAGATACAGGTGTGTCAGTATTGTGGCCTATCCATTACAATGAAGACAAAAGAATACTCCAAGCAACTGTAACAGAAGGTATATAATGCAGGACAGGTGCATACCTAAAACTGAAATCAGTAGGAAATTCAAAAAATCTTCATAGTTAATTAATAATTTCAAAACTAGACTTGATGTTATTTTGTAAGATTTAAAGGTAGGACTGGTAAGCTTTGTTGTGTTGAATGGCCTGTTCTCATCTAGATTGTTTTAATCTTCCAATCTCTTGAATGAAAAGCACAAGTCAAGTGTTTGATACAAGAAAATATCCAAGTCACTGAATAGCCTATGGAGTTCAGTTAAATCAATCATTAAGAAATGGAAAGAATACAAAACAGCTGTAAATCTGCTTAAAGCAGGCCGTCCACAAAAACTGAGTGATTTCAAGCTACACTGTTTCAGAATGGTGAGTCTATGCATGCCATTATTATTTCCGTGGTGGTTCACTAGTGGCATCTTTATGGGATGGGGCAAAGAGAAAGGCACTGTAAATAAATAAATAAATAAAATCTCTTTGGAAACTAGACCCACAGAGAATGTACAAACTCCTCACAGATAATGACCAAGCACAGTATTCAAACTCAGAACAATGTAGCAGCAGAGCCAACCACATTTTTCTACCATGCTGGCCCTAACGACCAAACTTTGGTGTTTATTTAATTAGCTTGGCATGTAAGTTACACAACAGTGATATTTTGTTCTGATATTAATTGTAGTTTTAGTTTTTATTTTATTTTATAAAATTAATTTTTATTTCATTCTAGTTTTCAGTGGAGTCAACAATTTTTATTTTTATTAAGTTCTGTGTTTAAAATTTTAGTTTTTATTTTATTTTATTTAGTTCTGGTCTTTTTACATAATATTAGTACAATTTTAGTTTCTTTTCTGTTGCAAGACCACAAATGCTGGCATACACATATTAGTCACAAAGTGAAAATATTCGCTCAACAAATGCCTGCAATGCAGGTGCACAGACAAGGTCCTCGGCCACTGGCACCAGCAGACTATATGTTGTTGATTTCTGCTGCCAGTACTGAAGCTAGTGAGGCACTGACTCCTTCAGAGTCAGATATACAAATATATGAACCCAAAAGAGTAGCTTATTCACTATTCAACTGGCAGCATGCACATTGACTACTGTTTATGTTTCAAATCTCACCAGCATTCTTCACACACAGATAAATAAAGTACATATTTGGCAAAGAAAGAACGTTAAATTTAGAGCGGCGAAAAAGAAAGGAGAGAGTGCATTTGTTCTGCACCCTCCATGTGATCTAAATTTGTCATTGCAATTCCTCAATTCATACAAAAAGGAAAGTATAGAGTGTTGAACCAAAAACATGGATTTCAATTTTGACCTTAATTGAAATATTTAGTTATTTTTAAAAGCTTTTAATTCTGATTCTTTAATCAATTTTAATACAGACTGTTCAACAAAAGGATAATAAGAAAACAAAAGAATATTTTATTTAAAGTCAAAATTTATTTTTTAGATATTGGATTTTTTGTTCTTAGTCTGATCCTACTTTTTATAAAATTGAAAATCGTTTATGGTCTTACCTTTATTTGTAAATGAAGTCCATGTGCCTATCCTTCACCTGGAAAATCTCTGTCACTTTCTTGTAAAAGTCCTTTTCCTTTAGTTTTAAAAGTCTTAAGTCTTTTGGCAGTCATTTGGAACAAAAATTAAAAATAAATGGACCACTGCAGTGCACTTGACTTTCTGATATCACTAACTAATTTGCGCCCAGAGCCTCTAATAGAAGAACAGCAGCAACAGGCACCTATTAGGCTCACATCTGTCCCCTTCAGTGCGGCACTGTACCGTCTGCCTCGCCTTGTGCCTTTTCACTCCGGTTTTATGGCCGATCAAGCAAGATTAGATATGTCACACACATTCATTAAAGATATTAGCCAGACTGTGGAAACTCAGGGTGTATAATAAACATGCCTGCATACATTATATTAGCGACATACAGAGATAGAGACAGCAATAGGCTTGCACCAATTGCATGCATCAACCCAGTGAGAGTGCAGTCCGAGTTGAGGTGAGATGAGGCTTGTCGGTGCCGCATCTCGCGTTTCTCCCCTGTCTTTGAAAATGTGCCAATTCAGCGATTTTGACTATAAAAATTATCAAAATTATTGAAATCATACAGAAAAAAAATTTATAGTACAGACCAGTGGAAAAATTTATTTTATGTTATAATTATTCGTTTTTTTTACTTTTCATGATGGCCCCTGACTGCACGCCCCTGAAGTGCAGTCATGGTGACAGAGAAGTGCTGGACTTCTACCAAGTACCGATCCAGCTGGTCCTGCACTGAAACTCAGAAACTCTTTTCTTCTTCTTGCACACCACATTTGCTTTTATTATCATCTGCGCTGTAATTAAAGTATATACACGTTTCTTTCTCGCTTTCTACCCTCAAACATCTGTGCAAAACTCACCATTGTCAACCACACGTGCTTACTGCTTTAACCCGACAAGCCAAATGTGTTCAACAAACAAGCAACGGTCTTTTACGGAAGTTGCTCCATATGACTATAGTAAGCCCAAGTTACAAGATCACCGCAGGTTCAGCACAACGTAACTAAAGGCTCAGGACGGCCTACAAACAACTCCTCTGCAAGACTGAACCGGATTGAACGAAAATGCTGTTGCTGTTTTTTTCGTTTTTACTCAATTTTCGTTCTTGTTTTAGTTTGTTCACATATCACTCATTTTTATTTTTATTAAGCTTCTCTGTTTGCCTTAATTTCAGTTCTTGTTCTTGTGAAATGAAAAACAATATTTTTAGTTCTAGTTCTCGTTTTCACTATAAAAATATCACTGGCTACACAAATATGCAATTGTCATTCATTAACCTGCTAATGCCTCCCAATGACTGCAACTCCATTAAGTGGATAATTACAGTCAACTGACTTCATACTCTTATTATCTATTCGGCATAATTTGGGAGTATCTTGCACATATTCCAAAGGGATGCTGTGCTAGAATAGGGATTAATTCCAGCAGAAAAGAAAAATAAAAAGTATGTACATCAAGCAGTCTACAAAGGGCTACACAGCTACTTCTATGTCTCTTGAAATTTATTAAACCATGGTCAGTTTCCTCATGTTCAAACTGCCATAGGTTTTAAATTATAGTCATCATAACCAGAAGTGTTCACTCTGCCCACTATCTCTCCAGAAATAAGGTGTTTTATTATCATTGAAGTCACAAAGAACCTTTGAACTATATCTAGGAATCTACTCACCTCTTTCACTCTGGTTACTGCTTAAGAATCCAGATCCTATAGAACAAGAAGGGGATGTGTGGTAACTCTATGTATACTACAGTGACTGCAGCAGTAATGAACATTATACTTCTCAAGCTTTGAGACTTTAGAGCTAAAATTGGTACTGCCCTGACATCATATTTAAAATATTTTATTTAAATTAAGTTGTTTTTATATTCTGTTCTCTGCCTTTTTTTTAGTGGCCAGGTAGGCAAAGGAAGTTACAGGTACTGATACAGATCAGAAAAGCTTTGACTTTCCTTTGCCTAATAATCATTAGAAATGTATTTTCTCTGAATTTAGTATAAAGTACAGTTTTGTTATTCTTATCTTGGTATGCCAGGTACTCTTAATATAATATCCACACACATTATTATTTACTTATGATGGAAGATCTTTCTAAGAATAATCAAAACAAAAATGATAAATTACATATTTGGAATTTGATGAACAGGAAGTTCCCAAAAGCTATTCATTTCATTATATAGAGACTGCCTCAGTTGCTTAAAATATATGAACAGAGATTTATAGTAATTTTCTAATTTCTTGTAAGTTTCCATATCATCACAATCATAATGTGTGAATCAAACTGACCATACAGTGAGTTTCCAGTCATTTGCCATATCCTTGTTAATTGAAAGCCATGTGTTTAGTTTGTCTTTAACTGCCATGCATAAGGTTCTCCTATCCAAAAAAAATCCACTTTCAGACAGAAAAAATCATTGTGCTATAGAATCATACTGCACATGCCTATCATCCAAATGAAAATGTTACTTCTTATGAAACATAATGGAACTGCTAAAGTCTGATGCAGCCACATTTGATTAATCTCAGGTGGCATCGTAAACATTCAGCTAGTCTGACAGATATTCAGCTATTTTTTCCCCTCTGTGGAATATACCTTTATAAATACACAGTCAGATAGAGATATAAAAACTAAATGTACAAATAAAGAATTGTTCACTACGAACCAATAGTTGTACCTGTACTGTTACCTTTCAAGTTTCCTTTATATGTTTGACTGTTGTTAAGGCACAATAAAATTACTTTGATTTAGACAATCTGTTTTTCTATATGTTTTGCTTTCTATGCTTGATTAAAATTAGACATTTACAACTGACCTGGCACACATTTGTTACTTAACTTTTCAAAAGATTACAGGCTTTTTTTTTAATTCTTATTTATTTTTATACCCTGCAAGTATCATGAATCTCTGGTTTTCTTCATACTTTATAGTCAAAAATATTGTAAATGATGGTGCTCATTAGGAAATGTGTGGATAAAGGATAAACAGGAAAAAATATCCTTTATATTAATGTGCACCAATCAACCACAACATTAAAACCACCTGTCTATAACTGAAAAGGTCTCTCTCAGTTTGCCAAAACAGCTCTGATCCATCAAGGGATGGACATCATAAGATCTCTGAAGGTGTCCTATGGTATTTGGCAGCAAGACATTAGCAGCAGATCCATTAAGTCCTATAAGTTGTGAGGTGGAGCCTCTATGGATCTGGCTTGCTTTTCCAGCACATTTCACAGATGCTCAATCTGATTGGGATTTTGGAAATTAGGAGGACAAGTCAACACCTTAAACCCTTTGTCATGTCCATCAAACCATTTCTAAACAATTTTTGAAGAGGAGTAGATTGCATTATCCTGCTGAAAGAGGCCACTGCCATTATGCAACATTATTGCCATGATGGGGTCTACAAAGTCTGCAACAATCTTTAGGTAGGTGATATGTGCCAGACAACATCTACACATTACAAGACAAAAGATTTCCCAGCAAAATCTTTCCTAGAGCATGATTCTTTCTCCAGCAGCTTGACATTTTGTCCATTGTGCATCCTACTTCCATCACTTCCCCAGGTAAATGATGCACATACACCTGATCATCCACATAATCGTAAAAAAATCTTTATTGGCAGGAAAATGATTATTTTAATGAAAAGATGTTAATTCAATGGTCTTCATCCATTTTCTAAACACACCTACCCACAATAGGGTTGCAGGGAAGCAAGTGTTTCTCAACGTTTGTGGCTTCAGGACCTGTTTTTACTTTTTTAAGTTCACCGATTAACCCCATATACCAATAAAAGTCTAAAAGTGGGTTTGGGAGGTTGGAACGACTGTGAGTAAAAGAGCGGGGTTTCCCTTTCATGAAATGAGTGTGGTCAGAGACAGGAATAACATTGCCCAGTAATGTTAATCACTTTGGTGGACTGGGGCTTAGTGCAGTGCCTATTGGTAGCTAAAATGGCATTTTTTTCCCCCTCATGAGTTCACAACCCAGTGATGGCCATATTGGTAATAAGCTGATTCTCTGATGTCTCTATAAAATTTTATTATGCATTGATTACTGGTTATAATATATTGGGTATTGCCATTATTATGCTCATTTTCACTTTTTTAATTTCAAGAATCTAAATATATAGCAATGCACATAAAACTAAATGGTCGGTTACACAGGCATCTTAGGAAACCTGGACTGGAAGAACTCAAAACACACGCACACACAAACGGCAAGTTACATACCTCCAGTTCTCACTGTAAAACAGAAAGACTGTATTGTCCACACCTCAACCATTAGCACGTCCACTTGTAACAACCACTCTCACACTTGGAGTCAAAGCGTGCTTACCCCTTCGTTCCTTACCCTCCCTCCACTCAAGCTCCCCAGTCAACAATAAAAAACAAACACATTGAGCACAGATAATAGGTTCAGTATGTAAAAAATGAATATATTGGAAAAAGAATGAAATAACAGTGAAATCCCTGTATTCCCTGAACCCAACACAGGTGCAAATATATAGTGTTAGAGGGGAAAAAAATGACACGACCCCGACCTCACTTGTCCTCCCCTTCTCTTAACCAGAAAATAGGAATAATTTGCAAAATGACAACCATTCATAGACACAAAAAAAAAAATCCAATGAAAGCACGGAAACTGAAGATGAGAAATGGATGAAAGCTTGCCAAGTCCCAAATAATGAAAATGGTAGAAAACCTGAATTCAGACAGTGCTATTTCAAAGTATGAATCAACACGGTCTCACCGATGACTCCTATTTAGCAGTCCGACAGCCCTGGGAAATGGATGATGAAAACGTCATCCTTACTGCCGTGTGTAACTGGATAAGTAGTGATGATCTCTGGATGCCTTCAATGAAAGAATAGCAATGTTTGACATGGTGGATCACAGTTGTCTTATGCTTCATTTCTTCTTTCTCCTTCCTCCTCTTTTGAAAATGCATGGTCTTAGATTTTAATGTACACAACCCTGGAACTAAACAGGAAACCCCACCTCCAGAAGGGTCAAGTGTAGCATTTGGTGACGTCCTTGCAGAAGCAGCGAGGAAACTCTTTATCAGGTATACATACATGTTTTATGCAGAAAAAGGTCAAACAAACAGAACACTCACAAACATTAAACAAAAACAATTGACATTTTATGTAGCCCTACTACAGAACATGAGTAGATGATGCCACAGCCAAAGTGTTCCTCTTTTCAGAACAGCACCGTGAAAACATTGTGGATAAAGAACTGCGAGGGACTGACATCCTCTGAGAAGCAATAGCTGAAGGAACTTCTGGTTGAATACAAGAGGTTTGCCATCTCCTCTGAAGATCTGGGATGGACTCACCTGGTGGGTACAGGTGGCAAACCCTTCAGCAGTTTTCCCCAGCTAACTTCACAGCTACTGATTCTACGCTGAAAGACGTTAGCCACGGGAATCATTAAGCCATCTGAATCTCCATGGAGCTTGCTTGCAGTCTTAGTAATGAAAAAGAGAGGCAGTTGGAGATTCTGCGTAGACTAGTATGGCTGAACATAGTCACCTGCAAAGACTTATACTCCTTCCCACGCATTGACGAGTCCTTGGATTCCATTGTAGGGTCAAGTTGGTTCTCATCGCTCAACCTCCAGAGTGGTTACTGACAGGTAGAACTGTCCCCTGACATGAGAGAGAAAATGGCTTTTTCAGTTGGAGGCGGACTCTGGAATTTCCATGTCCTACCATTCGGATTATGCAATGCCCTTGCCACCTTTAAATGACTTATGGATTGTGTCCTAGCTGGATTTTCCCACACACATTGTTTGGTATAACTAGATGACTTACTAGTATACAGTCAGTCATTCAATGCTGCCTTAAATTCACTAAGGGATGTGCTGGGAAGGCAAATTTAAAACTACATCAAGGAAAATATTTCCTGCGCTAGGAAGTTTCATTCTTAGGACACTGGGTTTTTGGACATTGCATCCGCACTGACAGAGACAAAATAACAGTGATCGAGACTGGCTACCCCCATGAACACAGAAGTGAGTCCGGGAATTCCTTGGCTTAGCATCCTATTACAGGAGGTTCTTCAAAGAATTCGCTAGTGTGGTGGCCCAACTGCACAAACTGCTGCGAAAGAACAGAACATTCAGATGGGGCCCCAAAGAAATGAAAGTGTTCCAGCAGCTGAAATCAGCCTTGTGCAGAGTCCCAATATTGGCACCACCTGACCCAGACTTGGCCTTCATACTAGATACAGATGTAATGGTGTCAGAATCGGAGCTGTGCCTTCTCAAAGGCATTAACAGGGTGAACTGTTGGTGGCTTATTTTAGTTGCTAACTCAGTAAACAATGAACAATGTGAATTTCCCCTTGGGATTAATAAAGTATCTATCTATCTATCTATCTATCTATCTATCTATCTATCTATCTAAACCCGAGAGACTGTGTGACACGAAAGGAGTTGCTGGCAGTGGTGGAAGCTATGGAGTGTTTAGGCATAGATATCCATCCATCCTTCCATTTTCTCACCCTTTCCCCGTGTCTGTGTGGGTTTCCTCCGGGTGCTCCGGTTTCCTCCCACAATCCAAAGACATGCAGGTTAGGTGGATTGGCAATTCTAAATTGGCCCTAGTATGTGTTTGGTGTATGGGTGTGTTTGTGTGTGTCCTGCGGTGGGTTGGCACCCTGCCCAGGATTGGTTCCTGCCTTGTGCTCTGTGTTGGCTGGGATTGGCTCCAGGCATAGATATACTGGGATCAATTCCATGATCAACTAGAGGTAACCTCTATGTCCTGGTGACAGTGGACTACTTCACAAAATGGCCTGAAGCCTGTCCATTACCAGATCAGGAAGCAGAAATGTTAGCAGAGGCTATGATTGAAGACATAAACAGTAGATTTGGGACCCCGGCAGAACTGCACTCTGAACAAGGTACGAATTTTGAAAGCTGAGTGTTACAGACAATGGACAGTGGGAGTCAAGAGGACCTGTACTACACTCCTCCATCCCTAGAACGATGGGCTGGCAGAGCGCTTCGTGCACACCCCAAATACAAAATTAGCAATGCTTACAGCACAGGACCAGCGTGACTGGGATCAACATTTGCCCTTGATCCTGATGACTTGCTGCTCCGCAGTACAAGAATCAACAGGCTGCTCACCCGCGCTGCTAATGCTGGGCCGTTAACTCAGGACTCCTGTTTCTCTCACATTTGGACTGCCCCTCGACCATCCAAATGAAAACTCCAGGTCCTGAATATGCCAGGAAGCTGCAGGATAGGATCGAAGTTGCAAACAACTTTGCCAGATCACTGCTACAAGAAGCTGAGCAAAAAGCAGAAGAGACATTATGATACCACGTACAAGGACATCCGTTCTCTCCAGGAGATTCTGTCTGGATACATAGCCCCAAGAGAAAAAAGGACAGTCACCCAAACTGAAAAGAGCATAGATAGGCCCCTGTCATATGCTGGACAGGGTTGGGGAGGTTGTTTACTGTGTGCAGCTGCTGCTTTCACACTGGAGAGTATTTTTATACCAAGATTGACTCACTCAGTACCGAGGCACAGCAGGTGAAGAGGCCAAAATTGGCATGGTAAGAACTGATTCACAGTTGCCAGCCCAAGCTCAAATGCCACCAACCCCTCTGTGCTTGAAACAATGGAAGAATCCCCTCCTATAGCCACCAGCCCAAGTTCAAGTGCCACCGACCACTCCGTGTGTGGAATACATGAAGAATGTCCTCCTATAGCTGCAGTTCTGCAAGGACAGAAGCAACACAAATGGCTGCCAGGTGGATTCAAAGACTTGAAGGCTTTTGAATACTGGCAGTAGTATCTCCCATGGCCATACACCAGGAGCTCAAGACGATTTAAAATCCAGAGGGGCATACAATAAAGAAAGCAATACAACAATTACTGGTGTCTCTTCAGCAGTCTTCATTGCCATCGGGTCATTACAATATGTTGGTTTGTCACCCTCAACATTAAGATTATAAACTATCATAACAATATTGTAAAATTCTGCAGTGAAATGTTTGGTTTGTAGCAGAACTCTGCGACTGAGATGTAAAACAAAAAGGTTATAAAGAAGGTCAACTCAATTCTGTTAGAGAATAGCCCACCTCTTTCTCCTAATTTTCAGCTATTACCATCAGGCTGCAGATATCATTTCCCAAGTGTAAAGAGTAACTGATTTAATGTTTCTTATTCCTAGAGCTATAAGCATTTTGAATTCTGTTAATTCTGCTGAATTCTGATTTATTACATTGTGTTCTGTCAGAGGTAACTATCCATCCATCCATCATCCAACCCACTATATCCTAACTATAGGAAACAAACCCCGGGCAGGGCGCCAGCCCACCGCAGGTCAAAGGTAACTATTCTTCTTTAAACTCTTGAGTTTGTGTACTTATGATAACACTAGTTTTCAGATGTTGTGCTTTGACCTATTTTCCAAACCAAACCTAACCATAAAAGCAAGTGCCAAGTAAATATTGATAACATGTGACAGTCAACATCTGATTTTATTTCATTTTACACAAGAAGTCTGCACTGTTTCTGAGTTATAAATGATTATGTGTAGTTCATGTTGAGTCAACCAGTAGTTGTCTGTTTTGTAAAGCCACCAATTAGTACTGTATTTTTCACTTGAGGTGTTTTTGCAACCCCTCCTCGAACCACCACCTTATCATGGTGGAGGGGTTTGCATGTCCCAATGATCCTAGGAGCTCTGTTGTCCGGGGCTTTATGCCCCTGGTAGAGTCACCCAAGGAAAACTGGTCCTAGGTGAGGGATGAGACAAAGAGCGGTTCAGCAAACCTTTCATGATGAATGAAAACTTTGAACGGCGTTTTCCCTCGCCCCGGACGCGGGTCACCGGGGTCCCCCTCTGGAGCCAGGCCTGGAGGAGGGGCTCGATGGCAAGTGCCTGGTGGCCGAGCCTGCACCCATGGGGCTCGGTTGGGCACAGTCCAAAGAGGCAACGTGGGTCCCCCTTCCCATGGGCTCACCACCTATGGGAGGGGCCAAGGAGGTTGGGTGAAGTGTGAGTTGGGTGGTGGCCGAAGGTGGGGACCTTGGCGGTCTGATCCTCGGCTACAGAAGCTGGCTCTTGGGACGTGGAATGTCACCACTTTGAAGGGGAAGGAGCCTGAGCTAGTACACAAGGTCGAGAGGTTCAGGCTAGATATAGTCGGGCTCACCTTGACGCACAGCTTGGACTCTGGAACCAATCTCCTTGAGAGGGGCTAGACTATCTACCACTCTGGAGTTGCCCCCGGCGAGAGGCGTCGAGCGGGTGTGGGCATACTTATTGCCCCCCGAATTGGAACCTGTTCATTGGGATTTACCCCGGTGGACGAGAGGGTAGCCTCCCTCCGCCTTCAGGTGGGGGGATGGGCCCTAACTGTTGTTTGCAAGTATGCGCCGAACAGCAGTTTGGAGTACCCACTCTTTTTTGGAGTCCCTGGATGGGGTGCTAGAGGGTATACCTTCCGGAGACTTCCTTGTTCTACTGGGAGACTTCAATGCTTACGTGGGCAATGACAGTGAGACCTGGAAGGACGTGATTGGGAGGAATGGTCCCCCCGATCTGAACCCAAGCGGTGTTTTGTTATTGGACTTCTGTGCTCATCATGGATTGTCTATAACGAACACCATGTTCAAGCATAGGAGTGTTCCTATGTGCACTTGGTAGCAGGACACCCTAGGCCTCAGTTCGATGATCGACTTTGTGGTTGTGTTGTCGGACCTGCGGCCACATGTCTTGGACACTCGGGTGAAGATAGGGGCGGAGCTGTCAACTGATCACCACCTGTTGGTGAATAGGCTTCGATGGCGGGGGAGGATACCAGTCAGGCCTTGTAGGCCCAAACGTGTTGTGAGGGTCTGCTGGGAATGTCTGGCAGAGTCCCCTGTCAAAAGTAGCTTCAACTCCCTCCTCTGGCAGAACTTCGACCACATCCCGAGGGAGGTGGGGGACATTGAGTCTAAATGGGTCATATTCCGTGCCTCTATTGTTGAGGCGGCTGACCGGAGCTGTGGCCGCAAGATGGTCGGTGCCTGTCGTGGCGGCAATCCACGAACCTGTTGGTAGTGTGGAGGCTGGCCCAGACACAGACAGGCAGACACGTTCATTTCACCCACAACCACATTTATTTACACTATATACAGTTCAAAGTGCACCACAAACCCCCAAAGTCTCCAAAGTCCTGGCCAGACAATGCCTTCACTTTCCTCTTCAGGCTGCCTCCTAGCCTATTTACATCCAGCTCAGTCCTCTCTGCTCCTGACTCTCGCCTCAAATGAAGGGAGGCGGCCCCTTTTATCCTCGCCAGGATGTGCTCCAGATGGGTTCCGGCAATCTTCCATGGACACACCTCTGTGTGGCGGAAGTGCCGGCTGCAACCCCGGAAGCACTCCGGGTGTCCCTGCTCTTCTTCCCCTCAGCACTTCCTGGTGTGGCGGAAGTGCTGAGGTCCAGGGCTACAAAGGTTTGGGGGTGCCCCCTGGCGGCGACCACGGGCCCCCAAAGGAACCAGGGTGGTCGCCCCCAGATGGTCTGGGGAAGGCGCAAGCCCTCCTCTGGTCCTCCTGGGCTTCCCGGCTGGATGGTCTGGGGAAGGCGCAAGCCCTCCTCTGGTCCTCCTGGGCTTCCCGGCTGGGTCTCCACCCCAGCCACCTCTGACAGTGGACACTGGCGGTGAGGGATGCTGTCAAGCTGAAGAAGGAGTCCTACAGGACCTTTTTTCCTGTGGGACTCAGGAGGCAGCTGATAGGTACTGGAAGGCCAAGCGGAATGCGGCTTCAGTGGTTGCTGAGGCAAAAACTCGGGTGTGAGGAGGAGTTTGGGAAGGCCTGGGAGAACGACTTTCAGACAACTTCGAGGAGATTCTGGTCCACCATCCGGTGTCTCAGGAAAGGGAAGCAGTGCAGTGTCAACACTGTATATGGTGGGGATGGTGTGTTGCTGACCCCGACTTTGGACGTTGTGGGTCGGTGGGGGCAGTACTTCGAAGACCTCCTCAACCCCACTAACATGCCTCCCAATGAAGAAGCAGAGCCTGAGGACTCGGAGGTGGGCTCCTCCATCTCTGGGACTGAGGTCACCGAGGTGGTCAAAAAACTCCTTAGTGGCAGGGCCTCAGGAATGGATGAGATAGGCCCGGAGTTCCTCAAGGCTCTGGATGTTGTAGGACTGTCTTGGTTGACAAGCCTCTGCAACATCGCATAGACATCAGGGACAGTGCCTCTGGATTGGCAGACCCGGGTGGTGGTCCCCCGAGGGTGTGTTCCAACTACAGAGGGATCACACTCCTCAGCCTTCCTGGAAAAGTCTATTCGGGGGTCCTGGAGAGGAGGGTGCATCAGATAGTCAAACCTCGGATTCAGGAGGAACAGTATGGTTTTCGTCCTGGTCGCGGAACAGTGGACCAGCTCCACACCCTTAGCAGGGTCCTGGAGGGTGCATGGGAGTTTGCCCAACCAGTCTACATGTGTTTTGTGGACTTGGAAAAGGCATTCGACCGGGTCCCTCGGGGAATCCTGTGGGGGGTACTCCGAGAGTATAGGGTACCAGAGCCCCTGATAAGGGCTGTTCGGCCCCTGTACAACCGGTGTCAGAGCTTGGTTCACATTGCCGGCAATAAGTCAAACCTGTTTCCAGTGAGAGTTGGACTCCGCCAGGGCTGCCCTTTGACACCGATTCTGTTCATAACTTTTATGGGCAGAATGATGCAGATGATGTTGTCCTGTTTGCTTCATCAGGCCGTGATCTTCAACTCTCTCTGGATCGGTTCGCAGCTGAGTGTGAAGCGGCTGGGATGGGAATCAGCACCTCCAAATCTGAGACCATGGTCCTAAGCCGGAAAAAGGGTGTGCCTCTCAAGGTTGGGAGCGAGATCCTGCCCCAAGTAGAGGAGTTCAAGTATCGCGGGGTCTTGTTCACGAGTGAGGGAAGAATGGAGCGCGAGATCGACAGGTGGATCGGTGCGGCGTCCGTAGTGATGTGGGCTCTGCATTGGTCTGTTATGGTTAAAAAGGAGCTGACCCATAAGGCAAAGCTCTCAATTTACCAGTCGATCTACGTTCCTACCCTCACCTATGGTCATGAGCTATGGGTAGTGACTGAAAGAATGAGATCGCGAATACAAGCGGCTGAAATGAGTTTCCTCCACAGGGTGTCTGGGTTTTCCCTTAAAGTCAGGTTGAGAAGCTCGGTCATCTGGGAGGGGCTCAGAGTACAGCCGGTGCTCCTCCGCATTGAGAGGAGTCAGATGAGGTGGTCCGGGCATGTCTAACCAAGACCCAGGACACGCTAGAGGGACTATGTCTCTCGGCTGGCCTTGGAAGGCCTTGGGATTCCATCGGAAGAGCTATAGGAAGTGGCTGGGGAGTGGGAAGTCTGGGTATCTCTGCTCAAACTGCTGCCCCCGCGACCCGATCTCGGATAAGCAGAAGAGGATGGATGGATGGATGGATAGATGGTGTTTTTACAAGTTTCATATATAACTAAAGCAAATCACAGAATGTAAATAGCATAGTGTACTAAATCACATATAAGGAATTATGCACAAAAGCCTGTCCAGTTTATCATTGATAGTGTAATGTCATCTAAAATATGATCCTACTTTAAGAATAAGCACATCTATATTGGGACTAATATACTGGAATGTCCAGAGAATGTTTTGTCATCCTATATACTGTACATATAGGATCTGCAATGATCTGATCATTTATAAATGCTGGTCTTGCATTGTAACTCAAGCCTCCTGCTTCAGCTCACAACATAATTGTATGTGTGAACTGTTACACTGAATATGAGCTCTCGATTGTTTTTTTGGCAAGTGAAACAGTGTGTATTTTCAATACACTCATAAGATTGATGCATTAATAAATAAAGATATTCTGCAATAACATCTAATTTGATGGTCATTCCATATGTGAAAAGTTAAATAGATCTGGCAACACAATGGAATTCACTTTATCTGGTGTTTTCTCTCCAGGGCCTCTTCAATCTAACTTTGGGGTTTCCTCTAGTAATAGTGCATATGGCTTACTTACATGGGAGGCTCCCAGTGGAAATACTAAATAAATATCAAAAAACGCTCATTTTATGCCACTGTTGCACTGCAACAATGACCAAAAAAAATCTATGGTCTCACTAAACTCCCACAACCAATACTTCACTGTACCCTCTCCTATTTAGCATACCAGTACTGCTTTGTCAAATCTGGAAAGCAACCTGCTGAAGCTGCCTGACAACTTTATTTTTTCACTTGCTTGTTTCTCATACTCATGGTGTCAATGTTGCAATTACAACATATATATCATACTGTTTGGTACATATCTTATACTGTACAATATGAATCATAATAGCAATCACCAAACACACTTTGGACATACCTATAGTTTATTAGCATTGAAAATTAACCTCTGAACCTCTATGTATACAATTTGTTCCAAAAGTGAAAGTGATTTTCTGTGACTCAGCTGAACTGAAGCCAAAGGGAAGAGTCTATAAAGTGTCCTTTAGACACCCTTATAAATAGTTTAGATTAGATCTCCTGGAACAATTTAGCTTCTGACAGATATGTTTTCTAAGTGATGGGGCAGCTTTCCTCATTTATATATCAAGAGTTTTCTTCAAAGGTTAAAAAATGGCCCTTCAAAGCAATGGAAACATCACATTACAACACTTTCTCATGGTTCTGCATTATTTCGGACCTACCACTGTTCCTAAGTGCCCTTGTGAACAGAATCCATCCTAAAGTTAAGCAGTGGTCTTGCTATGCTATATATGGCCTCGGCATCTGCTATTGACTGACAAGACAACTGCTTTGACTAAACAAACAAAAAACAACAGACCACTGTATCTTACTAGTTATTTTCTGTGTAGGAATATTGGATTGGCAATCCTAAATTGTCCCTAGTGTGTGCTTTATTTGTGGGTGTGTGTGCGCGGCCTGTGGTGGACTGGTGCCTTGCCCAGGCCTTGTTTCTTGCCTTGCGCCCTGTGTAGGCTGGGATTGGCTCCAGCAGACCCCCATGACTCTGTAGTTAGGATATAGCGGGTTAGATAATGGATGGATGAATGGATGGATGGAATATTTTGGACAAAATTAAGCAAATAAATATGCTAACAAATAAAAGTACTGTGAAAAGTGACAATAGAGAAAAAACATGAAATGTGAGCATAAATAAATAAATGTGACACAATTATTTTTGTTAAATAGATAAGCAAAAAAGATTTTTGTTTCTTATTAATTTCTTTACTTTTGTCTGTAGTTTTTCTCCAAATATAACATTAAATATGACTTGAAATTCACATGGTTACTTTCACTCATCAAAGCTGAGAGGGCAGGCTCTAGCAACCCTAAATGCCAGTGATGTGTTTGATCTAATGTTTCACCTTAAGTTCTCACTGCTATTGGATATCTCAAGCTACCTCATTTAGTAGGTGAATTATTTCAAACTGCACAATTTGAAGACACAATGCAAAAATAGATGAACAAAAGATATCAGATTTGACAGAATGACATTTACTACCAGGCAGGCAACTATTTACCACTGTAGTTGAATATTTTGGACCTTTTCAAGCTAAACAAGGGAAACATTTAGTTAAGAGATACAATGTATTTTTTAACTGCTTTATAATAAGAACTTTAGACAATGAGGTTGCTCACAGCTTGGACGATGATTCTTGCATCAGTGCCATGCGCTGTTTTATTTGCAGAAGATGACAAGTTGCAACCATATATTCAGATAATGGAAATACTGTTTTGGTTGGAAGAGCTACAAGAAGCAGATAAAAACCTTAATCAAATACAATTAGTAATGCTATGATGAAGAAAGAAATCAAATGAATATTCAACCCATCATCAGCTTCTCATCATGGCAGAAAGACAATAAGAAGCATGAGAAAAGTTTTTAACTCAAAACTTAACTTAAAGTTCTTAACTTAACCAACAAACATGCAATCATAAACATCTATAAACAGTAAAATTTGTAGATGTAAAGTTCAACCCGTAATCAACAACAAATATCAGATGACACAAATGATTTGAGAGCATTTACATCCAATCATTTAATGCTACCGAAGACTCAATCCAGCATTTCTTATAAACTTTTTGCTTAAAATGCCCATTAAATATAAAAATGCTGGTAACAAGTTAAATACTTGGCCAATTTGTTTTGAAAAGATGGACTAAAGAGTATTTGCTAATACTTCAAGAGGGTCAAGAATGGCTTACACAAAGAAGGAATTTCAAATCAAAATATGTTGTTTTGATAATAAATGATGTTGCACATCACAGTTCATTGATAATGGATTGCATTATCAAAACTTCCAGAAACCAAAAGTGGATTCAGAAGAGCATGTGTATAAACCAAAAGCAGCATTACTGGACAGACCAGTGAATGAACTTTGTCTTCTACAATAAACAGTACATATTTTAAATTTACAATTCTCAGTATTCGTTTAGAAGCTGAATTACTTTCATGAACAGTATTTGTCATTAAGTAATATAAAGAAAGTGTCTCCACTCTATGCATAAACAATTAGAGGCTAGAAAGGTTAGAGTCATTTCTAATGACTTGACCTTGACCAATCAGGGTCAACAGAGAACAGAAATAAGGTTGTCCATATCAATTCAAAATTTACAAATACAGCTTGTTGTCATAAAACATAACATCCAATGTGTACAAAAGCATATGAACTGAATGGAGTGTATCATAAAAACACTATACCATAGAAAATTATATAATGAGCAAATCATTGAAAGCCGTGGATAGTCTACATTCACAATTTACAACAGACAAAAAGGAGGACAATTATTTAATTATAGGAGCTTGTCAATGTTAGATGCATCAACATATTGTGACGTCCCGTCAAATAAAACACTCAGGAGCCGCCTATCCGGGGGAGTCTTTTTATTTGATATGCCGTGATATAAACAATGCCCTACCATCGCCCATTGTCTGGGTCATGGGAACACCTCCAAAATAATAAAAACAATTCACCTCCTTCCTGTCTTCCTCTTGCTCCAACAAGAACTACTCTTCCAAGTACCCATCCTCCCTTTTTCTCCATGCACTCTTAAAATTAACCCCGATCCCTGTCACTCAGCCCTCTCAAGGGAGGTGCCCTTAACCATGTGGGTTCCCCCTAGACTCCACTCCAACACTGCTTCCACTCCCTACGGCCCATGCAATGGCAAGACACTTCACAATATGCACACAAGATAGCAATTATTTACAACTGAATGGCTGTTCAGGTACAGCTCTAACCATGATTTTAACTCAGTCTTTTTCATTTTATCTAATTCGATCTCTGGGAGCAATGCTTCTTCTATATACAAAAAAATAAGTGTGAAGAAAAACCAGTTATACACTCAAAGGTCTTATTTATTTTGGTCCTACACCTGATTGCTAAAACTGTGAAAGTCCAATAAGGCAGCGGTTAGGACTTATTTCCTGGGCTCAGGGTAATGGCCTAAATCCCAACCCAGTCACTATGAAGTTTACACCTTTTTGCCTTGTATCCTGTGGGTTTGATGGTGCTCACCCACCCGAAAATTATGTGAGCTTGGCAGTGTGATAGAATATGTCCTATTATCCAGCTAGGGATTGTTTTAGGTTTTTTTTTCTCAGTACACACAGAATAGGCTATAAATGTTGGAAAGTGGAAACTTTTCACTTTAATCTTCAAATTAGCTGTACATGATTGAAACACTTTTACAATTCACAGCAGAAAAGTTATATTGATATCACTCTACAATTTGCATGTGCTCCCATGTTGGATAGCTTGTATACTGCATATAGTTTAACCAGAAAACTATAAATACTTTCCTAGCTTCTACATTACATGACATAACATTCTAAAACCAACTTAATCCACTTCAGTGCTGTGGGGTTTATTGGCTTCTCCATTGTTCAGTATATTACTTCATTCTTACAATTATATAACTGGCAATTAACAATTAATGGTTATCAAACTAGCCATTTCCTTAATGTGAGAGACCAACTTTATGTTTTGTAAGGCAACAACGTACTCATGAAGTATAAGTGTGTGGCCACCAGGGGGCACCCCAAACCAAGTATCACACATGACTCCGTGATAGTTCAGTTCTGATATTAATTGTAGTTTCAGTTTTTATTTTATTTTATAAAATTATTTTTTATTTTTATTTTGTTCTAGTTTTCAGTGGAGTCAACTATTTTTATTTTTAGTTAGTTCTGGCTTTTTTGCACAATATTAGAACAATTTTCTGTTGCAAGACTACAAATACTGGCCTACACATATTTCTATGCAAGTTATGTTTCAGTCAACAAAATACACTCACAGTTCATAATGCCATTAAACACAGCTTGACTATCAATGATCAAACAGATTAAGTGGCCTAAAGGGTATAGTCAGCAAGATCAAATGTTTCAACCAAAGAAACCAGTCTGTGCAAGCACGTTGCTCTTAAGCTTTAAACAAGCACGCATTTTGAAAGATTTGTTTATGTTGCAACGATATCCATTACACAGATAGCCACATAGTGACAATATTCACTTGACAAGCGCCTTTAATACAGGTACACAGACAACGTCCTCTGCCACTGGTGCCAGCGGACTGTATGTTGATGATTTCTGCTAGCAGTACTGAAGCAGTGACGTGTGGTGAGGTTTATTGCTGGAGAAGCACTGACTACTTCAGAGTCAGACTTACAAACAGAGGTAGGTAGAGTAGCCAAAAATTGTACTCAAGTAAGAGTAGCATTATTTCAAAATAATATTACTCAAGTAGAAGTAAAAAGTTGTCATCCAAAAAATTACTCAAGTAAGAGTAAAAAAGTATTTGGTGAAAAAACTACTCAAGTGCTGAGTAACTGCTTGAACATAATAAATGATTTAATTTTTAGAAATGTTGTAATAAGACAGACAAAGTATAAAATAATGTGCAAATTCTCCTATTTCCAAATAATAAAATAAAAAATGAGTAAAAATAAATAACATCTTTACAAAATAAAAATGCCCAAAAACACGAAGTTCCAAATCTCAGTTTTTCACAACAAAGCTTTTGAAGCCAATACCTACAGTGCGTAACATGTACTTTGTATGTTTGAACAGTGCAAATTACTTACAGTGACAAGATATACTGTACACTGACAGTATAATACCGTATATTCACTTTGTGGTATAGCGGGTCTGCAGCTTGTCCTTCTCTACAAAAATCTCCGGCACTTTTTTGTAAAAGTCCTCCTTATTTTCCTTTAATTTTAAAAGTCTTAATCTTCCATTTTATCAGACAGTTGGAACAAAAAATTAAATTAAACATACCGCTGCAGTGCACTTGACATTCTGATTTCGCCAACTTATTGGAGCCTACAGCCTCTGCATAGAAGAACAGCAGCAACAAGCACCTGTTGGGTTCACATCTGCCCCCTTCAGTGCGGCACGGTACTGTCTGCCTCACCTTGTGCCTTTTCACTGCGGTGCGGTTTTATGTTCAATCTGCAAGATTAGATATTCCACACACATTCATTAAATATATTAGCCAGACTGTGGAAAGTCAGAGTGTATAATAAACGTGTGTGCAAACATTATATTGGTGACATACAGAGAAACAGCAACAGACACGTACCAATTGCATGAATCAACCCAGTGTTTGAGGGGTAGCGCAGTCCGAGGTGAGGTGAGGCTGATCTCGTTGCTGCCGCACCTCACATTTCTCCCCAATATTTGATCAGGAAATGCGCAAATTCAGCGATTTTTGACTTAAAATATGATCAAAATTATTGGAATCATACAGAAAGCAAATTTATAGCACAGACTAGTGGACAAATTTATTTTATGTTATCATTATTAGTTAGTTATTAGTTCCTACTCAGGATTTGTTTCCTGCCTTGCACCCTGTGTTGGCTGGGATTGGCTCCAGCAGACCCCCGTGATCCTGTAGTTAGGATATAGCAGGTTGGATAATGGATGGATGGATTATTAGTTTTTTTTTTTTACTTTTGATGATGACAGGTGAGACTGCATGTCCCTGTATGAAGTGCAGTCAAGGTGCCAGAGAAGTGCTGGACTTCTATTAAGCACTAATCCAGCTGCTCCTGCACTGAAACTCTGAGACTCTTTTCTTCTTCTCGCATGCTACATTTGCTTTTATTGTCATCTGCGCTCTAATTAAATTACTGTATTTCCACACATTACTTTGTCGCTTTCTGCCCACAAACATCTGTGCAAAACTTTCTATCGTCAACCACAAGTGCTCACTGCTTCAACTTGAAGAGTCAAACATGCTCAACAAACAAACAAGGGTCCTTTATGGGAGTTGCGCCACATGACTATAGTAAGCCCAAGTTACAAGATCACTGCAATGTAACTGAACCCTCAGGGCGACCTACAAACATCCCCTCTGCACGACTGAACTGAATTGAATGAAAATGCTATTGCTGTTTTTTTCTTTTTTACTCAGTTTTCGTTCTTGTTTTAGTTCGTTCACATATCACTAGTTTTTATTTAGTTTTAGTTTCTCTTTTTTCCTTAATTTCAGTTCTTGTAAAACAAAAAACAATATTTTAAGTTCTAGTTCTCATTTTCATTATGAAAATATCACTGAACTCCAGCTTGTACTGGGAACTGCCTTGACTCCTTCTGATAACAAAAGTGTAAATAACAAAAATGTAAATCAGAGTTGCACTGACATATCTCCAGAGGCCCCTCTGTAGCTCTCCTGTGTAAGAAGGTGTGAAATGGACTCAAGCAAGGACAAAGACCTGTAATTCAAGGTATGACAACTAAGAATAAATGAAGAATCCACTAGTTTTATAAGTGGAAGTGACATTATTCCAAAGGGGAAAAGGTTTAACCTTCCTTTAAAATTCTCTGCATCATCTTTAAGAAACTTTGTGTCTGGGATATTTACTGGTGACTCACTGAACTCTGAGAGGATTCTCTAAGGGATGGGGAAATATGGAAAATGTCTTTCTGAAACCAGGGGCCTCATGCATAACATCGTGCGTAGAATTCACATTAAAACATGGGGTAAGGACAAAAGCAGAAATGTGCGTTCACACAAAAAAATCCAGATGCATAAATCTGCGTGTTCCCCAACTTCCACGTTCTTCCGCTCCATAAATCCTGGTTAGTATGAAAAAAAAACACACGTGCATGCGCCTGCTGCCACCCCCCAAACTTCTCCCTGAATTACGCCTCTTTGAATATGCAAATCAATATAAATAGCCCTTAGGCTATGCATTCTGTGAAAAAGCAATGGCAAAAGCAGGGGGGAAATATAATTTCAGCAAATACCAAGTGGAGGCAAGAAAAAATGTACTATTTGTTGGTTTAAACAACAAAAAGAACTTGATCGAGTGACATAGAGTGTCAGAGAAACTCGAAAGCTCAAATTCACAAAGTCACACAGTGCCCGAAATAAAAAAGAAGTTGTCAGATATCAAAGTCGCCATGATAAGGTAAGTCGTAGCCCACGGTCTGAGTGTCATATGAAAGCTTATTAGGGTACAGAGAAAAAAAAAATAGGCACACAGTGTGGAAAAAGCACGAAATGTCAACTTTAATCTCGAAATTTCCACTTTATTCACATAGTTTATTTTGACATTAAAGTAGAACATCATAAAATTCATCTTAAAAATCATTTAATTTACAGTACTAGTTTCTCAAATTGCATCGTAACTAAAGTAACACATTAAATGTTTTGTTTTGCATTTGATCTTCTATGTGCTCTATGTGTGTGAATCACTACGTGCTTCTTAAACTGGCTTTCTCTTCCTCTGACAGGACACAGAATTCATTACATTCATGATATTACAGTTCTCTTAATAATTAAAATACTGAGATGTATACTTGATATCATTTTCATGATGATAGGAGTTAAAGTGATAGGAGTGGTGGCTCCGAGGCTAGGGATCTGCATTGGCAATTGGAAGGTTGCCGGTTCGCATCCCATAAATGCCACAAGGTAATCTGCTGTGTTGGGCCCTTGAGCAAGACCCTTAATCTGCAATTGCTGAGCGCTTTGAGTAGTGAGAAAAGTGCTATATAAATGCAAAGAATTATTATTATTATTAAACATGGGAACACGGTGGCACAGTGATTGTTCATGCCTCATGTAAGATGCTTGCTGCGTCGTCGTGTGACCTTCGATGAAATAATTTATTGCAGCAGTACTGTCTCTTTCAAACATACTAACCCTCATTTCCTTTCCTTACTTTTCTTTCTCCAAATACTCAATCGCCACACAATCATCTCTGCAATAGACGTTAAGCTATCTGTAAGTTTAGAACGCCAATTCTTCAAAACATTTAAGGAATATTGAAATATCTTCATAGTAGATGTTTAATTATTCTATCCATGTATCCTTCCAGATTTGCGCCAGCCCCAGCAAGAATACAGCGCGAGGCAGGAACAATCCGTGAACAGAGCGCCAGCTCCTTGCTAGTACTGTGACACCGTGTCCTCACATGTTTAATTATTAGCAATATTGATTATTAAAATCTGCGGTGGGCTGACGCCCTGCCCAGGGTTTGTTTCCTGCCTTGCACCCTGTGTTGGCTGGGATTGGCTCCAGCAGACCCCCGTGATCCTGTAGTTAGGATATAGTGGGTTGGATAATGGATGGATGGATTATTTAAATGAAGTTATAAAGTTTTATCTGTATAATATAATAAACATATTTTGTTGCATTTCATCTTAAAAATGATATTGTCATCATATGTAAATATGCGCTTTATAAAGTGGTTCAGGTTGTGCAATATTATAACTTGCAGCTGGTGATCCACAAATGGTGAAGATGAATCATGTATCATAAAGTGGTTTTTATTCCTGAGCTTTCAGCCCCTGCCAGGAGCCGTCATCAGAGGATAATGCTTAGACATATAAGAATCAAAGGCAATATATAGCAAAATTAGGTGGTTTGAATGGGGGGGTAATGAGGTAGGGGTTGGGAGGAGTATTGGTCGTAACATTTTATTTATCATGAACATGTTCTTATTAAGTATGCATATGCTAGGTTTATGTCCAAATGTCTGTTAATGGCGTTTTTGTTTGATAACCAAGATTCAGCCAGCTCTCTGGCACTTTTAGTATTGGCCTTAAATCTTACTTGTACATTGTCTCAGCTGAATGTATGTCAGATTGATTTTGTTTGTGTATAGATCAGTGATCGTGAGTCCTTCCTTCTGACGGCGTTGCGATGTTCCTGTATACATGGGAATGATATTGAGAGACTCAGTCACTGCATCTATACTATATTAACTTTTGTGTCAACACTGTGGTACCCTCAGAGACCATGCATTGTTTTCCAAACAACAAGCCCTGAATTACTTAACAGCTAAAAGTACGCTGAATAAGAAAGAAAAGATTCAAATCCATTGACAAAGAGACTCTGAAGGACACACAGCAAGTGCTAAAGAAAAAGCGGAGTGAAGGAAAGGAAGCTTACAAAGCTAAAATAGAAAAAAATCCCATTCAGACTCCATGATACATGTCTAGAACAGGCTGGGCATAATTACTAGACTGAATGCAATTATTTTTCTTCTGAATAAAGCTTACTATCACCTGAATAAAGCTGTCAGTAATGTGAGGATTGCTTTTTTGATTTCTCTGATGCCTTCAATTCCATCCATCCATCTTTGTTAAAAAGTAAGATCAGAGATATGCAGGTAAAGAACTATCTGACAGGCAGACTGCAGTTTGAGAGTTTGAAAGACTGTTTCTGATATGGATTTGAGCAACACTGGTGCACCACAAGAAAGAATCATGTCTGCTTTTCCCTTTACACCTCAAACTATAAATATAATACCAGGTCATGTCACTTGCATAAATCAGATGACTGTGCTCATGGGGTGCATTGATAAGGGGGGTGAGATGGGGTATAGGTGTCATGTGGAGAACTTTGCTTCTTGGTGCAGAAAATATTGTTATGGAACACATTCTTGACCCCTTGGAGGTGTAGCAAAGGAGAGAACTAAAATAAAACTGAGTGGCATTATGAACAATGCTACACAACATCTCTCTGACAATTTAACACTGAGGACTTTTAGCTCATGAATCATTCAGCAGAAGTGTGTCTAGAAACACTACTGAGGCTCCTTTATACCAACAGTAATACACCTGCATAATACCTTATTGTGACTGTGACAACCAAGTAAGAAATAATTTTCTTCCTTTTTCAGTCTTTCTGGAGTGTGCTCAGACTATAGTGTATGTGTGTATATATTTATTTATTTATCTATTTAAAAAGCTTCTGTTAAAAATAAATAAAATGAAAAAAAAAATCAGATTTCCCCCTGGGGATAAACAAAGTTCTGTCTATCTGCATTTGTAAAATATTGCTCAATGATTATATGGGTGCTACCTCCTGCTCCAGGAACAGCAACTGAGGATTATACCAGTTTCCATCCATCTTTCAAATTCTCAGTCTATGTATCTACCACAACACTGCCATTTCATCATACAGAAGATTTCCTGACCTAAAACCTCTGTTTATTACAACCTAACTGACACTGTGTTGGCTCCAGCAGACCCCCATGACCCTGTAGTTAGGTTATAGCAGGTTGGATAATGGATGGATGGATGGGTTATCAATAGAAGATACCTTTTGTCATGCTGTGGAAAAGGTCCTTGAGTAAGTCAGGAGAAGACCTTAAAATATTCAATGTAAGAGGAACACAAGTAAAGAAACTGTCATTACACTGCTCCACTCTAACATTCTTTTGCTTCCAAAGACTAGTAAAGAAAACATATCCATTTTGCAGACTGATCCTTCACTACAAGAATGTTTTCTCAGGCCAATCTTGCCTTGATCTCTTTCAGTCAACTTCCTATCCTAATTAAACTTCTTTCACACAGCTTATTTCAAGTAGTGTAGCATTTTTCTGAAGCCACTTTTAATTATAACAGAAGCCATTTAGTCAATTACAAATATGTCACCAGCAATATCATAGTCTCCAACTCAGTCCTGGGACCCATGTGGTTACAGATGTTTGCTCCAACATACCTTTTGTCTTAGTTAGACTCATACACTGCAAAAAATGAAATCTAAGCAAAAAGTATTTATATCATGACATTAATTATGTTTTCCTTATTGGAAGAATTATTAACTTATCAAAAAGTTTGTATTTATGATATTTTAGTTTGCTTTAAAAAATCATGTCAAGGATATTTTGCTTACCCCACTGGCAGATATTTTTGATATATGAAAGCAAAACAATGCCCATTTACAGTTTTTATCATCCAGTATATGCATTATTTTCAGTGTAGCCTAATTAAGCAAACAGTTATTTCACAGTTTTTTGTGTTTTCTGGTTAATGTTAAAATTACAAAAGTAATTTAAGTTTGGTAAATTTTTGCATTAAGCATTTACATTGAGATAATTTAACATGTTTTTTTAAACGTAGTTTTACAAATGACTCAATTCATCATGACTTTTTTTTTTTTTTCAGTTGTTTTGGTTATTTATTTATTAATTTAATTGTAATCATTCCAAACAAATCAATCAATTTTTACAAAAAATAGGATTGAGAACAAGTCGACCCCCACCCCTGAGAGAAAGAGCATGGCCAACGGAGTAAAACGTAAGGCTTGTAAACATACCTAAATTGATGAGTTTGATAAGCCAATAGAGATTCATGGAGAAGAACAAGAAATGAAGAAATAATTCCTTCCTCTCTGCTTTAAGAGCTTATTCTAAAATATTACTGATTAGATCCTGCCATGTTTGGAAAAAAATCTGTACAGATCCTCTGAGTCGGTTTCCCACTGACTTAAAAGAGGACAGTTAGGATTCTTATAATTCTTATAAGTCTGCATGCCAAGAGTGTAGTGGATGCAATCACAGTTTGTTTGTCCTTCTCCACTTTAAACCCATCTGGAAGAACACCAAACACAGCCGTTAATGGGTTAGGAGGGATTGTGGGACCAAGGCTGTCTGAAAGGTAATTAAAAAGTTTGGTCCAGAATGATGTTAATTTGGTGCAGTCCCAGAACATGTGACCCAGTGAGGCTGGGACTTGATTGCAGCGCTCCCAGGTTGGATCCTGCCCTGGAAACATTTTGAGAGTTTTAGTGAGACAGATGTGCTCGATATATAATTTTGAGTTGAATAATTGTATGCTTTGCACATATGGAGCTCGAGTGAATTATCTGGATTGCTACTTTCCACTCCTTTTCTGATATATTGATTAAGAGATCTTGTTCCCAGTGTCCTCTTGGATCTTTGAAAGGGAGGGACTGTAAAATAATTTTGTATATTGCAGAGATGTTGACCGAGTCCTTGAAATTTAGCAATATTTTTTCCAGCATGGACAAGGCTGCAAGATGAGGAAAATCGGGCAGTGTTCTGTTTAACAAAGTTCCTAATTTGAAGATAGTGAAAGAAATGTGTAGCTGGAATGTTAAATTTGGAATGTAATTGTTCATAGGATGCAAAAATGTTGTCTATATAAAGATCTCTAAGCAAGTTATTCCCAAATTTATTCCAGATATTAAAAACTGCATATGTTTAAGGTTGAAAGAGGTGGTTCTCTTGCAGAGGTGCCACAGATAAAAGCTTCTCCATCTTAAAATGCTTTCTACATTGGTTCCATATTCTGAGTGAGTGAAGCACAATTGGGTTATTAGTATATTGCCGATAACTTGCATTTATTGGGGCACAGAGCAGGGAATATAAAGAAGTACTGCAGGATTTTACTTCTATTGAGGACCAGGCCTATGTATGTTCTTCTATTTGTATCCAGGATTTTATAGCTTGTATGTTTGCTGCCCAGTAATAAAACTGGAAGTTAAGTAGAGCCATACCCCCTTCTGCCTTTGGTCTTTGTAAGGTCGCTCTTTGGATACGTGGATGTTTTGAGCTCCAAATAAATGAGGTTATTGTTAAATCTAATTGCTTAAAAAATTATTTATTGATGTATATTGGAATGTTTTGAAATAAAAAAGAAGCTTAGGAAGAATATTCATCTTAACAGTGTTAATTCTTCCAGCTAGAGTGAGATGAAGGGTTGACCATCTATGCAAGTCTTGCTTAATTTTTTCCATGCAGACAGCGAAATTTTGTTGATAAAGAGCTTTATGTTTACTTGTGATGTTTACCCCTAGATATTTAAACTGTTCTGCAATGATAAAAGGTAGGGTGTCTAATCTAATATTATATGCTTGAGAATTCACTGGAAAGAGTACACTTTTATTCAGATTAATACTGAGACAAGAGATCTTTTGAAATTCTGTGAGTGCCGTTAAGACTGCAGGCACAGAATTTTGGGGGTCTGATATATACAGTACCATATCATCTGCATATAGAGAAATTTTCTGTTCCAGTCCTTCTCTGATAATCCCCTTTATCTGATCAGTATTTCGACAGTGAACTGCCAGTGGTTCAATGGCGATTGCAAATAGCAGCAGTGACAAGGGGCATCCTTGTCTGGTACCACATTCTAGTTTAAAGTAGTCTGAACAAATGTTGTTGATACAAATTGAAGCTTCTGGATTGGTATACAGTAGTTTGATCCACGCACAAATGTTCGGGCCAAACCCAAATTTCTCCAATGTAGTAAAAAGGTATTTCCATTCAATCATGTCAAATGCTTTTTCTGCATCCAATGATAATAATATTTCTGGGATGTTTGACTTTGTTGGTGAGTATATTATATTAAATAGGCATTGAAGATTGGAAGATAAGTGTTGACCCTTGATAAATCCAGTTTGATCTTGTGATATTACCGAAGGGAGCACTTTCTCCATCCTTCTAGCTATGATTTTTGAGAGTATCTTAACGTCATTATTCAAACATGAAATTGGTTTGATGCACATTGTAATAAGTCCTTATTTTGTTTAGGAAAAACAGTGATTAATGCTTGGCGAAAAGTTTGAGGAAGAAATTGATTGTCTCTAGCTTCTGTAAATGTTGCTAATAGGAAGGGAGCTAGCTAAGCAGAGAATTTCTTATAAAATTCTGCAGGGTGGCCATCAGGGCCTGCTACCTTCCCGCCTTGAAGTGACTTTATAGCATCTAGTAATTCTGATATTGCCAGAGGTTTATCCAATTCCTCCACACTAAAAGTATTTATTTGTGATATCTATACTAATAAAAGGCAAAGCCCTCACTCACTCACTCACTCATCACTAATTCTCCAACTTCCCGTGTAGGTAGAAGGCTGAAATTTGGCAGGCTCATTCCTTACAGCTTACTTACAGAAGTTGGGCAGGTTTCATTTCGAAATTCTACGCCTAATGGTCATAACTGGAAGGTATTTTTCTCCATTAACTGTAATAGAGTTGAGCTGGAAAGACGTGGGGGGCGGAGTTTCGTGTTACATCATCACGCCTCCCACGTAATCACGTGAACTGACTGTCAACGCAGTGCGTAGAAAACCAGGAAGACCTCCAAAAAGCGCTTAAGAAAACATGCATTATATAATTGAGAAGGCAGCGAAACAATAAGAAGCGAGCGAGTGACATATACTACCATATTCATGAGTGCTGCTACCTCGGAAAGAAAGCAAGGTGTAAACCTAAACTTTAAATTAAGTTCATAGACAGGCTACCGCTGGCGTTTCACATGCCCACAGGTAATGCGGGATACAAGTTTAATGAAAGGACGCAGGATATAAACGAGAGTTTTGATCACTTTGTAACTAAGTTAAAATTGTAGGTGAAGGTGTGTGCTTATGCAAATTCCGAGAGACTGTGTTTGTGGGGGATTGACAGTTAAGGTGGGTGGGGGAGTCACGTCATCATCTCCCTCCCATTCATCTCATTTCGCTCTGAGCTGAACTCCGCGGCTAACGCCGTCTTCCGAAGCAACTTCATCAGACTGCCACCAAATACTCACAGAAAAATCGACAAGTTAATACACACGCTGTCTCTAGAGTTTCTCCACACTGAATCCTCCAGGCACTACTTACAAAAGGTCACATTGACA
The DNA here is from genome assembly GCF_016835505.1 of Polypterus senegalus. Classification (NCBI taxonomy): domain Eukaryota; kingdom Metazoa; phylum Chordata; class Cladistia; order Polypteriformes; family Polypteridae; genus Polypterus; species Polypterus senegalus. Next base: position 115,110,416 of record NC_053158.1, read on the forward strand.
ATCGTGTAACATTATTTTTAAAATCTTTCCTTTTCTTAGCACAAGCACAGCTGAGAAGCTTCGATGCATGTGCTCCATAACGCTAAAAATAATGCATTTAATCACACTTTGCATTACAAGCAAAGGGGAGCTTTTGTCAATGCATGATTTCCTGGTACACCGATTACATTGATCAGCGATCCCGATTCATTTTATCCTCGCACCACCTTAGTTTGAGAAGAAGTATGAAAAATATGAGGTTAACACAGAAAAACAGATCACCAATTCAAGCTTTATGAATAATCGATTCGCCATCAATAATTGTTTTGGTAAAGCCATCCTCCTTCCATTTTATAATTTTTCCCGCCACTAGCCATGATTAAATGAACGGTAAAAATGTAAGAGCAAAGCGAGGGTGATTTATTTAGGCAGGCATATATATGACAGCAACACTCATGACAATGTCAATCATGTTACGTTATTATTAAAATGTTTCCTTTTCTTTTCATTACTTCTTTAACACACTACTTCTCCGCAGTAGCGGTATTTTGCTATATATATATATATATATATATATATATATATATATATATATATATATATATATATATATATATATATATATATATATACAGTAATCCTCCTCGATCGGGGTTATGCCAGACCCCCGCGATAGGTGAAAATCCGCGAAGTAGAAACCATATGTTTGTATTATTATTTTTATATATTTTAAGCCCTTAGAAACACTCCCACACTGTTTATAAATATTCTCCGCACAGTTATACAGTAAACCCTTGTTTATCGCGGTTAATCCGCTCCAGACAGATAAATGAATTTCCAAGTAGGATTCTTTATTTATAAATCTAATATTTTCACAGTTAGAGCATAGAAAACCTGTTTACGACCTTCTAAATATGTTTTTTAACATTATTAGAGCCCTCTAGACATGAAATAACACCCTTTAGTCAAAAGTTTAAACTGTGCTCCATGACAAGACAGAGATGACAGTTCTTTCTCACAATTAAAAGAATGCAAACATATCTTCCTCTTCAAAGTGCATAAGGAGCGGAGAATGTCAGAGAGAGAGTAAACAATGAAAAATCAATAGGGCTGTTGCGCTTTTAAGTATGCAAGCACCGCGATAAAGCAGCGGCAATGAAGGGATCAATGCGAAGGTAGCCTTTCAGCATTTTTTACAGGAGCGTCCCTATCTTCTAAGCAAACAGCCTCTGTGCAAAAAGCCCCTCTGCTCACATCTCCTCCGTCAAGCGCAGAGAACGTCAGAGAGAGAGAGCGAGAGCGAGATTAAAGCAAACAATCAAAAAATCAATAAGTGTGCTTTTGGATGCACCTCGATAAAGCGGCATTTCTTAGAGGAGCGTCTGTATCCACTAGGCAAACAGCTTCTGTGCAAACAGCACCTCTGCTCACACCCACTCCGTCAGGCGCAGAGAATGTCAGAGAGGGTGAGATAGAGGCAGAGACAAGCAAACAATCGAGCACCGCCCAGGAGGCATATCTTATAGCATTGAGGAGTTTTAGTTAATATGTAATACGTGCTCTGATTGGGTAGCTTTTAAGCCATCCGCCAATAGCGTCCCTTGTATGAAATCAACTGGGCAAACAAACTGAGGAAGCATGTACCATAAATTAAAAGACCCATTGTCCGCAGAAATCCGCGAATCAGCGAAAAATCCGCAATATACATTTACATATGCTTACATATAAAATCCGCGATAGAGCAAAACCGCGAAAGTCAAAGCGCGATACAGCAAGGGATCACTGTATATGAATGACCTCCAAAGAGCGCTGAGACTTTTGATATCATGAACGTGTCTGCAAAAACTGGGGTCTCCTGCCCAGCAAAAGTCGAGCAGCCAGCGCGCGTGCATAGCTGTGCCGGCCTTTGAGATGCTGACTGCGCTTCTGCCTTAAGTCAAAGTGAGCACTTTTCATTTTTTTCATCCTCCCCCTGCGCTATAGCCCAGACAAGTGCAAACACGGACCCCTTTTCTACACCACGGCAAAATAATATTAAGGCGATTCACACTTTCTTTTGCACGTATACGATTATGAGGTCCTCAGCTCGGATTATGAAGACACGCACAGGAGTGGAGGACTGACAGTGCCATCACAGCCGATTAGTGGCGGGACGTCTCACCAGTCTACACAAGACCCACCGCGACTGTCCCCAAAAGGCGATCATAACGTCAGCGAACACATCTCTCTATACTATATAAATATCCCATACCAAAGCCTTTCTCTCTTAACACTGCAGAGGACACAAAACTAATTTTCTTTAAATGCCGGTAAGGCACATTACCAGAGGCACAAATTTGAACGTTCACATAGAAAATGTAATTTCAATGTACCTGAACTTCTTAAAACGTTAATGTTTAACTGTTTAATAACTTATAGATTATAATTTATTATTTTTCCCTTGCACTCAGTGACCAAACCTATACACACACATATAGACACAGACAAAAACATACACACAAGTATATGTATTTGTATATATATACACACACACACACACACGTACATACATACATACACACACACACATATATAATTTGTGTGTGTGTATGTATGTGTGTGTATATATGATGTAGATAGGTATGTATATATATATATATATATATATATATATATATATATGTAGATGTAGATATGTTTATAGATATGTAGATATGAAGATATGTATGTGTATATGTATGTATGTATGTATGTATATGACAGCAGCAATCCAAGCTGTGAGAAAACAGTAAAAAGGAGGCGTGTCAGACGTTGAGGTACATTTTCTGATGCAGCTACCGAAAACAACTTTGTGACGCTGCCGCCAAATACACAAAACAATTACTTTGACAATCATGTTACATTATTTTTAAAATGTTTCCTTTTCTTTTTCATAACTTCTTTAACACATGACATCGCATGGCGGGTATTTTGCTATATATATATATATATATATATCTATATATATATCTCACAGCGACACTCATAACAGTGACAAAACAATTACATTGACAATCATGTTACGTTATTTTCAAAATGTTTCCTTTTCTTTCTCTTTCCTTCTTTAACACACTACTTCTCCGTTAAGCGGGTATATATATATATATATATATATATATATATATATATATATATATATATATATATATATATATATATATAGATAGATAGATAGATAGATATGAGAACAACACTCATATCAATGAAAAAACAATTACATTAACAACCATGTTACATTATTTTTAAAATTTTTCCTTTTCTTTTTCGTACCTTCTTTAACACACTACTTCTCGATATTCTGCTAGTTCTACCTCTGGGAGTATGTAGTTGCCATTTTCCAGCATAAGGACAAGAGCTGTACCAATGAAAGTCAAAGAAGCCATTATGAGGGTGAAAAATAAGAAAAAAAAAACATTACAGACATCAGAATAACCTTAAAGATTACCTAAATCAACTGTCTGGAATATAATTAAGAAGAAAGAATACACTGGATAGCTTAGTAATCTTAAAGGGAGTGGAAAGCCAAAGAAGACCTCCACTTCTGATGACAGAATAATCTGCACTATAGAAAAAGCCCCAAAACCTGTCTGACAGATCAGAAACGGTCTTCAGGTGGCATATGTGTATATGTCAGAGATAACTACCTGCAGAAGGTGTCATGAACAAAAATACAGAGGAGATATACTGTAAATACATAAATATAAATACACTGCAAGATGCAACCCACTAGTATGCCAAACACCAGAAAGGTCAGATTACAGTTTGCAAAAGAGTACTTAAAACAGCATGCAGAATTCAGGAAAACAGTCATGTGGGCAGATGAGACAAACATGAACCTGAATCAGTGGAATGCCAAGAGCAAAGTGTGGAGAGAAAAAGGAAACACCCAAGTTCTAAAGCATACCACCTCATCAGTTAAACATGGTGGAGTGGGTGTTATGTTTTGAGCTTGTATGGCCGCCACAGGTACATTTGACTTCATTGATGATGTAACTGCTGACAACAGTTGCACAATGAATTCTGAGGTGTATAGAAAAATCTTATCTGCTAAAGTCCAAGTAAATGCCTCTAAACTCATTGGACAGTGCTTCATCCTACACAAAATAGCTTTTCAAAGCTACAAAGGGAAAAATTCTTGAATGGCCAAACCAGTCACCCAATTTAAATCCTGAGCATGCCCTCCATATGTTGAAGAGAAAGCCCCAGAAACAAGCAGAAGCTGAAGATGGTTGCATTAGAAGTTTGGCAGAGCCAGACAAGATATTCAGCGTGCAGTGATGTCTATGAATCACAGACTTCAAGCAGTCATTGCATGCAAAGGATATTCTACAAAGTACAAAATGTGACGCTTTAATATATCTGCCATTGCTATGTCCCAAACATTATGGTGCCCTGAAATGGGGGAGACCATGTAGAACAGGGGTCCTCAATCACAGTCCTGGAAGGCCGCATTTCTCCATTTAGCTTGTTACCATTTACACCTGTGTGTATTTATCATGCACTACTGGGTTTAATTAAATACAGTGGAACCTCAGTTCACGACCATAATTCGTTCAAAAACTAGTAAGTAATTTCCCCCATAGGATTGTATGTAAATACAATTAATCCGTTCTAGACCGTACAAACTGTATGTAAATATACTTTTTTAAAGATTTTTAAGCACAACTATAGTTAATTATACCATAGAATGCACTGCGTAATAGTAAACTAAATTTAAAACCATTAAATAACACTGAGAAAACCTTGAACAACAGAGAAAACTAACACTGCAAGAGTTCGCACTCTAGCGCTATAAACCGCTCGTTAAAAACACTCTTTTTTTAATGAGTTTTAAGCACAGGAAAAAAAAAGAAAAATTTGAAAAATCCGTAATTTAATAAACCAACAAGAAAAGTAACACTGCAACAATGCATGCTACGAACCGATCTCTGTAAACAGAAGTGAAGTCTTCATTAAATACAAGGTTAAAACAATGCTTGATCTGCCTCTTTTAAAACAAGCCTGGTGCATTCTTTAACTGCCTTCTCTGCCTTATGCGTCCAGCCGTCTCTCGCTCTCTCGTGTGTGTGTGTGTGTGTGTGTGTCTCTCTCTGCATAGGGAATGCACAGGGAGAGACTGCACACGTGCGGAAATCATCAGCGCGCACAAACCGAAAGGGAAACAGGCTTGTTCGTATACCGAGTGTGGGGTCACGAACAGATGCAAAAGTTTGACAAACTTTTTGGTCGTAAACTGATTTTTACGTGTTCCGAGACGTTCGTGAACTGAGGTTCCACTGTACTTGGAAGGAAAGTGAAAAGAAAAAAGTGAAGGACTGAGAATTACTCTTTCATTTTAGCCTTCACATCACGTGGATGATGATATCCTTAGAAATGGGAAGAAAATCTAGGGTATGAGAATTTCCTGACATAGCAGAATTAAAGCACTAACAAGCCAAATAAAATTATTGTCAAGAATTACTTTCTAATTAAGCAACAAGGTTAGAACAAAAACCTGCAGCCACTGTGGCCCTGCAGGACTGTGATTAAGGACCCCTGATGTAGAAAGTGTTCTAATTTCTACAAGATGCAACCAAAATGTATGTGAATACCTTTAATCTAAAGTCTGCAATGTGCACTTTAATCAGACCTGAATTATTTCATTTGTAATTTTAAACTGTGGAGTAGAGTGGAAAATCAAAGAAAAATGTGTCCTTGTCCCGAACATTTACCGTATGTACAACCATGAAGTCAAAGGCAAAGTGTCCTCTCTCCACTCTGTTTTAAAGCTACTTTCAGACCTAGCTCACTGCTCTTTCTTTTCAAGCTCAATCTGAGTCTGGATTCAGTTCTGCCTTATCAGCAGACCTCAGCTGTCTGGCTGGAGTCCCTTTAACCCAAAGGAAATTCTACTGCCAAACATCAGCATTAGCAGACAGAGCAGCAAATGCAGTCATCTCTTTTCTTTGCTGCTAGTTACTCAAACAGGCCAGTAACACAGTTCATTTAATTTTACTTTTAACGAGTCTCTTCACATACTAATGATTAGAAGGAGAGCTATTTAGGGAATTGTTTTAAGTTGACTTCCTGGTTTCTATTTTTTGTTACGATTTCTTATCAGTGTATTGTTAAATATTTCTCATAGATATCCTCAGTGATTTTGACTACAAGTTAATAAAAGAAAAAGTTTTTTCCTATACAGTCATATGAAAAAGTTTGGAAACCCCTCTTAATTCTTTGGATTTTTGGTTATCATTGGCTGAGCTTTCAAAGTAGCAACATCCCTTTTAATATATGACATGCCTTATGGAAACAGTAGTATTTCAGCAGTAACATTAAGTTTATTGGATTAACAGAAAATACTTAATATGCATCATAATAAAATTAGACAGGTGCATAAAATTGGGCACCCCAACAGAGATATGACATCAATACTTAGTTGAGCATCCTTTTGCAAATATAACAGCCTCTAGACGACTCCTATTGCCTTTGATGAGAGGCTGGATTCTGGATGGATGGTATTCTTGACCATTCTTCCATACAAAATCTCTCCAGTTCAGTTAAATTTGATGGATGCTGAACATGGTCAGCCTGCTTCAAATCATCCCATAGATTTTCAATGATATTCAAGACAGGGGACTGTGACGGCCATTCCACAACATTGTACTTCTCCCTCTGCATGAATTCCTTTGTAGATTTTGAACTGTGTTTTGGGCCATTGTCTTGTTGGAATATCCAACCCCTGCATAACTTCAACTTTGTCACTGATGCGTGAACATTATCCTGAAGAATTTGTTGATACTGGGTTGAATTCATCCGACCCTCAACTTTAACAAGGGCCCCAGTCCCTGAACTAACCACACAGCAAGATGGAACCTCCACCAAATTTGACAGTAGGTAGCAGGTGTTTTTGTTGGAATGTGGTGTTCTTCTTCCGCCACGCAAAGTGCTTTTTGTTATGACCAAATAACGCAATTTTTGTCTCAGTCCAAAGTACTTTGTTCCAAAATGAATTTGGCTTGTTTAAATGAGCATTTCCATACAACTACAACAAGTGACTCTGCTTGTGGCGTGAGTGCAGAAAGGGCTTCTTTCTCATCACCCTGCCATTCAGATGATCTTTGTGCAAATTGCGTTGAATTGTAGAACGATATACAGATGCACCATCTACAGCAAGATGTTTTTGCAGGTCTTTGGAGGTGATCTGTGGGTTGTCTGTAACCATTCTCACAATCTTGCGCATATGCCACTCCTGTATCTTTTTTGGCCTGCCAGACTTGGGTTTAACAGCAACTGTGCCTGTGGCCTTCCATTTCCTGATTACATTCCTTACAGTTGAAACTGACAGTTTAAACCTCTAAGATAGCTTTTTGTAGCCTTCCCCTAAACCATGATACATTTTCCCCTGCCTACGCTTCATTGAGCAGGACCTCTTTCGCATTCACTGAAATTATTTTTTATGCGATTTTGCCACAGTCTATTAACAAAACACTGAATGGAATGGGCAATTGATATTGATTTTTATATTCAAATAGTCAAAATTCTGGGATAATTTGGAGTGGGGCTGTAGGTGTGTGCATGTGTGTTAAAATTCACAGAATTTATAAAGGGAAAGTGCATAGAACTTTGCTTATGCACAGTTTTATGCATCCGAATTTTTTTGTGAACATTTTTAGTTTTGTTGGTACAACACGAATTCTACACGTTATACATGTGGCCCCTGGTTTGTTATACGACAACCTTCAATAGTATATGTGTAACTTAATAGTTTCAGCTCTCAGTATGTGACAGTTAAACAGACTATAACAACATTTCCCAGTACTGTAAATTTCATGCTACCTTGCAATGTGAGAGAGAATAGGCTCCTTGAAAGAACTGCATGTCATACAAAGTTGATGTTTATTTCGTCTAAGGCCATTGAAAGTGAAAATTTATTTAGATTTCTGTAAGAAAATGGCATACACTAGTATGATTGTGAATTTGTTCAAGAGAAATATTTATATAGCATTCTTTTACAAAAGACTTCCGATTTTGAGCCATTAAATATGTTAACATTTTAATTGAAAAGCTGCTTTTGGTAAAACTTCAGACTGTGTTTTGTTTAATGTACTATTGATGTAATGTACATATACAGTTGTGCTTGAAAGTTTGTGAACCCTTTAGAGTTTTCTATATTTCTACATAAATATGACCTAAAACATCATCAGATTTTCACTCAAGTCCTAAAAGTAAATAAAGACTTTTAGGACTTGAGTGAAAATCAGATGATGTTTTAGGTCATATTTATGCAGAAATATAGAAAATTCTAAAGGGCTCACAAACTTTCAACCACAACTGTAGTTTTTATTTATACATATTAGTATAATAACTCGTTCTATACAATTTGTGAAAAATGACCTGTATTGTAAGTGACCTTACCATAAGCAAAAGTGAAATATCAATCCTTAGATAAAAATAATTATTGAGTGCTCATGTAGATCTTTGGTTCTCAATGTTTAATACTTCCACAGACCACTTTCCAGCTGTATTTATGCTGTGGATCACCAGGTTATATGTATCACAATATCTGAATATCACAATACTATAAACCCTGTTTTTTTCAATAGATGAATAAACCTATATTCAATAATTCAAGTTCTTAATTAGTAGACAGATGACGATGAAATTGTAAGGTAATAGTAATGAAAAATAAATTATACTATTTTGTGGTGTAAAACTGTCCATGAAAGGCACTTTTTATATTGGTAAACAAATTAATACTGGATATGCCTAAACTATTAGCCTTGATTCTGACTTATGTCCTGCAAAATATTACCTATTCAACATTTACTCAGCACAGCTAAGCTCAAATACAAAGCAAGAATATTCAACAGTAGTTGAGCCTAGCTACCTCAACTGCTACAGGTATATCTTACCTGGGGCGGGAAGCCTCTCTGTTCATGAGGCATCACTGCCGGGATTCTCTTACCCATCAATGTCTTTAGATTGCTTCCAATAAAAGGAATACACTTCAGATTACCCTAGCAAAAGTCGGTAACCACTACCCTTTTGGGTTTTTGTACTCCTGTGGCTATCTTTGAAAGGGATACACAGTCTAACAGAAGCCAATTTTAAATAAAAATTGCCTCTGATAGTATGTAGCATAAATGGACACAATTTGTTTCAACAATAATCTTTTGTTGTTGCTAAATATCAGTAAACAGCAGCACAACTTCAGCTAAACAATATGCAAACTATTTCAATAATCACTTGTTTATTTGAAGGAAAAACCAGGTGTAAATGTTAGGTATGAAAACATATTGATTGAAAATCAGGGTCACACAGCAAGCTTCGTGATCAGGTGGTGTGTAGCTTTGGGTGTTACAGTCTCCGTTCTCCCAAACAGGTGTGATGCTTGTGAGTGGAGGGGTGGTCTGTAGGTGGCAAAGTCTGAGTTATCTTTTCTTTGGCAGTTATTTCTCCCTCCTAATGCTTATTTTTTTAATCCCTTTAATTTACAGTCTCATGCTGGCTGCCTTATGCAAGATATTGCAATCAATCAAAAACTTGGTTGATTGTTAATTATTTTTGAAACATGTTCATTTTCAAGTCCCAGGTCTGCTATTCACATATTCTTACAAGAATACACATAATGGTCACTTCATCTAAGCTTAAACACATACATTGTAATAAACAATGCCACTTATGTTCCCAGAATTCTATTTTGCATACAGTCCAGAATTTTATCTAGTCCCAAATGTGAAACTCTTGGAAAATTACCTCATTGGTCATTTGCATCTTACAGCTATTTCAGTTACAGAACATTTCCCACATGAGCCATGAGTCATTTTCCAAAGTAACAAATACATTAAAAAAAATGAAATAAAACACAAATTAATCATTACGTATTTAGCATCCTGTAAAAGCACATTTTTTAACAGCATTTTTAACAGCACTACCCTATTACGTACATATTGATTAAATACTACAGAGGCAAAATTTAATGGTAAATACTAAACAATATTTAATAGAAGCCTTATGAATGCATTTCTCTATTTTCAAAATTAGGCTTCACAGAACGTAAATTCAGTCTCAAATTTGGTTGCACTGGCAAACTTCTTTTGTTTTGTATTTATAGCACTATGAGCAGAAAATCCTGTTTTACTCATGGAGGTTGAGAAGAAAAGAATGTTCAAATATTTTAACCTGCTTACTCATTTTAAATAGTTGGATTGAAAATATCAAAAACAATTATCCCATGATAACTAGCAGAGTTCAAACATATACAATTGAGCAATCACCGACAGTAGTGGCAAGTCAGTGTTGGTGCAAGAGAAGAATTAAATAGATTCCTGAGGCATATCACTGCCAGTGTTTATACTTATTTTAATCTTTAGTAAAGCAAAACAAAATATATTCTTTACTAGACATTAAGCCCGTTACAATAACTGACACTAGAGCAGTAGCGCATAAACATTAGTAGGAACAGTCTATATTAAATGGCAAGGGACCTTGACCTCATTCTGTTTGTTGTCTTTAATTTTTTTTTTGTCAAAAATATTTTTGCAAGAAGCCTAAAGTAAAATAATAATAAAAATAAAACAGAAATGTATATGACAATACAGTAAGCATAATTAAAATTGCCTTAGTGTAAAACAATATCTGAAGAAGATATTTAGGAAAAATGTTCTCTCTTTTTTACCTCATGAAGTGTTTCTATAAAATTTCATTATAGACAACATTTCTTGTAAATATTCTGAGTTTGGCAACAGTTTGCCTTGTTCAGGACCGTCTACAACCTTGACAACCTCTGGAAAACTTCTAACTCTTGATAATGCAACATATAACTGACCGTGGCTGAATACTGGTTCTGGCAAGTAAATGCCAACTTTTTCTAAGATTCACTCTTCTGAGTCTTTCTCTTTTTAGTGTTTTTCTGACGCTCATTTTCTTTTTCTTCAAATCGATCTATCCGCTCGTATTTTTCTTTGTCTTTCAGCCTTTCTTTTGTTGATGTTTACTTGTTGAACTGACCGTTCTTCCAGGAGATGTTGCTTATATAGGATTTGATTGTTTGTGTCTTTTATCCTACTTGACGTGTCTTTTTTTTGGGTGGCATGTTGTTAGTAGATACGTTGCTAATATTTTCTCTTACAGTAATACTGGCTTGTAAGTGGCCGTAAAATGCGTCACTGTATTGTGTGCCCTTAATTTTCTCTCGCAGTAATACTGGTTTGTATTTCAGTAAAATGCCTGTCATTTTCTCTGACAGTAATAATGGCTTTGATGTCCATAATATGACTTTAATTTTCTGTCACAACAGTGGGAAATCAGCAGAGTGTCCCCAGCAACTGATGTAATGTGTGGCGTGCATCTTATAATCGTTCCTGTGGGGTCTCTCTAGCAAGTACTGTGCATTTCCCCAGAAAGTATTTTAATGTGTGGTGGTGTGGAGTTGATTATTGTATGTGTGGCATCTCCCCAGCAACAGATTTTATGTGCGCGGTCGCAACTACCGAATCAGCACTCTCCCTAGCAATGATATCCTTTATTTGCTTATCATGCGCAGCCGCAGCTAGGCCATTCACTGCGTGCCCAGCTTCCAGTGTGTGTGTCCACGGTGCCGTGCGCACTTCCCCAGAAGACACACACACACCGACACCTGGATGCACACAGGGGTTTTATTAAAGAGGATAATGTGTGGCTTGAAAATGTTAGTCACTTGATTCATGGCACTGACTATTACATTTAATTTACTTGTCTTAAATATTTTTAAAAAAAAAAAAAAGGAGCTCCACCATTAACCATACATATTCTGAGTTTGCATATAATTCAACATCTCGGTTTTAATAATTCAATAAGCTGTGTAAGAAATTGAGTCATCAGCTCATCATTTGTATCTGATTTGTGTTCATTATTTGTATGTTATATAAGTGACAGGACAAACCTTCATAAATAATCAAACACTCTCATTTGAAATGTTTACAATTAAAAACTGATAATGTTATACTGAATTGTCAAGGGCTCTGCTTTACAATCTGTATTAACTCTTTTTATTTATTTTTTTTTTAAACTTTCTGGTGTTCTTGTTCTCAAAGCTCTAAACACCACATCTTTCTCAATATGGGTAGATTAAAATTTATCAGACCACTTTAAAATGGTGATGTGAGAGAGTGCCATAATGGTGCTATAAACTTTGTGCAAATATTTTTTGGTCCTCTGCTTGAGAATTATGCTGTAACAGTGATCGTGCAATGAGCCTCCGACTAGTTGTAAATGACTACTAAAACCGCAATTGGCATACAACCCTGCCACTAACACCGGACTTCAGTGTGGGCAGACATGGGCAAAATGTATGAAAATGAAATGTATGATGCCCCTTGTCACCACTGCTTTTTGCAATTGCCATTGAGCCACTCGCAATTCACTGTCAAAATGCTATAAAGGGGATTATCAGAGAAGGACTGTAAGAAAAAGTTTCTCTATATGTAGATGATTTGTTACTGTTATATCAGACCCACAAAATACCGCGCCTGCAGTCCTAACAGAATTTTAAAAGATTTCAGGTCTCAGAATCAAAGTATGCTCTTCTCAGTGAATTCTCAAGCATACAATATTAGATTGGACACCTTCCCTTTTATCATCTCAGATCAGTTTAAATACCTAGGGGTAAACATTACAAGTAAATATAAAGCTCTTTATCAACAAAATTTTGCCATCTGTATGGAGAAAATTAAGCAAGACTTGCATAGATGGTCAACACTTCATCTCACTTTAGCTGGAAGAAATAACACTGTTAAGATGAATATCCTTCCTAAGCTTCTCTTTTTATTTCAAAACATTCCAATATACATCATTTTTTTAAGAAATTAGACTCAACCATAACCTCATTTATCTGAAATTCAAAACATCCACGTATCCAAAGAGCGACACTACAAAGACCTAAAGCAGAGGGTGGCATGGCTCTACCCAACTATCAATTTTATTACTGGGCAGCAAACATACAAGCTATAAAAACCTGGACATGGACAGAAATAGACGAATATATACAGGCTTGGTCCGCAATAGAAATAAAATCCTGCAGTACTTTATATTCCTTGCTTTGTACCCCAATAAATACAAGTTATTGTCAATATACTAACAACCCAATTTTGCTTTACTTAATCAGAATATGGAACCAAAGTAGTAAGTATTTTAAGAGAGATAGATAAGCTTTTATCTGTGGTACCTCTGCACGAGAGCCACCTTTTCCCACTCTCTCAAACGTACGCAGTTTTTAATGCCTGGAAAACATCAGGGATTAAATAATTTAGAGATCTGTACATAGACCATGTTTTTGCATCCTACGAACAATTACACTCCAAACTTACCAGCAACCAATTTCCTTCACTACCTTCAAATTTGAAACTTTGTTAAACAGAACCTGCCCAGTTTTCCTTACCTCCCACCTACCTCTATACCGGAAAAAATATTGCTCAGTCTCAATATTACATTTCTGTAATATACAAAACTATTTTACAGTCCCTCCCTTTCAAAGATCCAAGAGAACAATAGGAAAAGGATCTCTTACTCAATATCTCAGAAAAGTTATGGTAAGTAGCAATGCACAGATTTCACTCAAACTCCATATGCGCAAATCATAGAATTATTCAGCTTAAAATTATATATTGAGTGCATCTCTCGTTTAACACTAGAATTACCAGAGCCTACGAAAAAGCTTGTAGATCCGTACGTATTTTGTCCTTTAAATGTGTTGATAAGCAGCAAGCAGTCTGCTATCACATCCCCCACCGCCACACAGTTTTCTCAACTTAAGTCCGTTTACCTGCGTGTCAGTTGCTTGGAGTTGTGAAGTGAGTGAGAAGTCAAGCAAAATCACACCTTTTATAAATACTATATCATTATTTGGAACACATGCATTGAATGTGTGTTCCATGTCTACAACGATCTATGTAAACACATCATTAAAAAAGAAACATTCTTCATGTTTTAGTAATAATTGACAAAATGTAGATATGAAGTTTATAATGTGTGAAGCCTGAAGTCCAAATATCAAACAAACACTTTCACAAAAGGTACAAATATAACAGAACAAGTGCGCTTTTATTCAAAAATATAACTGTAGAAAAAGAACCCGCGTTAGGGTGCGACATTGACTCGCATTTACTACAATCGCTTTGGTGGCGCAATGGTATAAACTGTTGACCGGTAATCAAAAGTTTATGGGTTCGATCCCCAACAAGTCCGTTTTGAGAAGTGAGCTGCTTTTATTCTTACTATTTTAGAATAAAAATATACATTTGATTCCAGTCTATAACAACCAGTGTAAATGTACGATACAGTGGAACCTCGGTTCACGACCAAAAAGTTCGCCAAACTTTTGCCTCGGTTCACAACCACACACTCGGTATACGAACAAGCCAGTTTCCCTTTCGGTTTGTGCATGCCGATGATTTCCGCACGTGTTGCATTGTTCTCGGTCAGACGTGCCTGCCTGCTGCTGAGAGAGAGGGGGAGGGTGCGTGCTGCTGAGAGAGAGGGGGAGGGTGCGTGCTGCTGAGAGAGAGAGGGCATGCACATGCGTGCCTGCCTGGCCTTCCGGTTTATACACGCCGATTACTGTATTTAAGCAGAGCCGCTCCCTGTTCATTGTTCTCAGTCAGACATGTTACCTGTGATCTCTTTGTGCTCTACAGTATTTCATGTGCTTTTGCAGTTAACCATGGCTTCTAAGCAAGTGAAGAGTGGTGAGAAGAAAGCTTTGAAGAAAATTGAAATCGAAGTAAAGAAAGAAATTATTAAAAAGTATGAGCGTGGCGTTCGTGTTACTGATCTTGCTGCTGAGTACAAGAAGTCAATAATCTACGATTTCGACTATTCTAAAGCAGAAAGAATCTATTAAAGCAGCTGATGTTGCAAAAGGAGTTACAGCCTTAACCATGCAGAGGCTTCAAGTGCTGGAAGAGGTGGAAAAACTTTGAGAACCTTCGTGCTTTCAAGCAGCACAATGTAAACAAAGCCAGACTGCCAGTAATGTGGAGGGCAAACACGAAGGGTTGGGTACCAAGGACTTTGTTTTTGGAATGGCTGCATGAGGCTTTCGCTCCCACCAGCTAAACAGCTAAAAACACCAGAAACCCAAGAAATCACAACAGAGAAAACACCTGAAGGAAAACATCCCTCCATCGCGGAGCCAGACTCTCCCTCAAAACTGTAACCTCCTCTCCACCTAGTTCCTCCTCATGTCATGCCAGAACTCGACTCATGCAAGGTTAGTTTTCTTGATGGTTTATTGGTTTTGTATTACAGATTTTTCAAAAATTTTTCAGTTCGTAGCATGAATTGTTGCAATGTTACTTTTCTCTTTTTTCAAAATGTTCATTTTTTTCCCTGTGCTTAAAACTCATTAAAAAAAAGTGTTTACATGGAGTGGTTCGTAGCGTGATTTGTTGCAATGTTACTTTTCTTGGTGGTTTATTAAATTACAGTTTTCTCGATTGTTCCTTTTTTCCCCTATGCTTAAAACTCATTTTTAAAAAAATTGTTTACTGTACTGTACAGTAACGGCTAATAGCGTGATCTCCTGCAATGTTACTTTTTTGATTGCTTGTGGTTGGTTTTTAAATAAATTTTGGATTTGTTCTAATGTTCCTTTTTTTCCCACTGTGCTTAAAACTCATTTTAAAAAAAGTGTTTACAGCGATCGGGCTTTAAGGCTAATAGCGTGATCTCCTGCAATGTTACTTTTTTGGTTGCTTGTGGTTGGTTTTTAAATTAAATACATATTATAGGGTGGGAATGCATAGACTTTTTTCTTTACAAAATAATGTACGTTTATTAGCTTACATTCTAACTTAGACAGCATTAGAAATAACAAGTTTTGTAGAATGAAGTGGGGTTGTTTTTGCTCGGTACTCAAACACACAGGCAGAAATTAAATTTTATATGTATAATAATAATACAGTAGATTGTAAATACAGTGCCATTCCTTCAGTGCAATTTCAATAATGCACAGTATTGATCTATTGCTGTCATCTGCAGACTATTAAGTGCTATTAAGCAATTTTTACTTTTAGTATTTTTTCAGATGACAACCGCAACTCAGGCTGTTTCAGTTTTTATTATTTCTAGATATTTATATGTATAAAATCTATTATTTTTTTTATTAGCCTTTATTCTAAGTTAGACTATACCAGAAATAACTGCAAAGTTTTGTAAAAACAGGTGTGGTGATTTTCAAGTAACCTGAAAGATATAGCAAAATAAAGTAAAAAAGCAACCTCTCATCAAATATTGCCCCCTGATAAAGATCAGGAGTAGTAACTCAATTGTAAGTATAAGAAGTCTTGAGTAAAACCATCTGAATTACATAAGGAACATGCAAAATGTATTAGATAGTCATTATTCACAAGTGGTTTTAATCATCATTGCATCAGTAAACCATATCTTCGTCAAATTTTCCAAGATTTGTGTTCATTAGATATTTCTGTCATCTTTCGGCCACCAATCTGGAATACCTGCTTTGATCTGAACCCAGGAGTTTTTAGTTGAGAGAATAAAAAGCTTTTCCATGGTATTAACTTGCCGCAGAAGAGCCAATCCCAAGTCACCAATGCAAGAACGGAGCTTTCCAACAGGTTTCCTAGTTTCAGTTACAACATCACTACTCTCTGTTGCTTCACAAGATTCTAAGAACTGTACTGGCATAAGTCGTTTCCGGATTACTCCAGTGTGATGAGTTCTGGCTGTCAGCTCCTGTCCTATATAACAGCCTTTTGTAAAACTGACTCCATTCATGTATGCAAGATTGGATTCCAAAGGAAGACATCCTCCTGGAGGAAGATCCTTCACTCCTTCAGGTAGCCCTAGAAAAACAAATTTAAGATCTCAAATTAATATTTATCAGACTTATTTAAAAAGCTGTTAAAATACATTCAAGTACTGTATAAAAAGTCAATTTTTGATTTTGAGCAATACTGTATGAAGGACTGAATTACATGAGAGCTGTAATAACAATGGGGGAGGAAACTGAAGGGAGATTTTATAGACTAAGGTTGAAATACAGTGTGATATTGTGGAATTCATTCCTGTTTAAAAACCTGCATGGTTTAACTTAATAAAGCTGAAATAACCAGTAGTTCTTTTAAGGCTTTCTATATTGTTAATTTTACCCCAGAAACAAAAACGACATGACTCATGCAAGCTTTGGAAGCACAGTGATACGACAAATCAATATTGTGAGCTGCAACCATTTTGAACTATATTGTTCCTAAATTAATTTGGGAATGAGAAATAACTACGTGATTTGCTCTTTAATAAAACAGAATGCAAATTCCCAATAAGGGAGTTGAATTTATATATTAATCCAGTTTTGAGATGTTAAGGATTTGGTGGTTCCAAATAACGATCTATTATTTCCATTCTAAAACTCCAATTCACTCCCAGATAATCAATCAAGGTATGAGCTGGGAGAAGTTTGTGCACGTTCT
Source organism: Polypterus senegalus (assembly GCF_016835505.1). NCBI lineage: Eukaryota > Metazoa > Chordata > Cladistia > Polypteriformes > Polypteridae > Polypterus > Polypterus senegalus. Next base: position 115,127,860 of record NC_053158.1, read on the forward strand.
AAGTCGGTGGGGGGATGGAATAGCTGGGTGCTTGTGGTTTGTCTTTATCAGCACATTTAAATGACAAAAGACGCTGGTGGAGAGGTGCCAACGGTTTTAAGGTGGGCCGGATCTATGAGTTTTTTCGTAGACTCTGGTAATCCTAGTGTTAAAGGGGCCATCCCCTTACCAGAAAACACAAGACAAGTTATAAAATATAAACAGAATACTTAGTACTATTTGCAAGACGTTTCTTTATTCTTGATGGAAGAAGAAAGTGCGAGGTACCTGCACAGATGCGTGTAAAAATATTCTCCCGCTGTGGCCGGTGCCTCAACTTTGCAGTCTCATGCCTACGTGTGCCCCAACTTTGGAACTGTTTGAGTGCAATGATCTATATTTTACTTACTTACTGCTAGTTAGTTTATTTTTATTTGTGGTATTCATACTGTCTGTGTCTTTTGTTGTTTGACAAAGGGAGGCTCAGTGGTTAGCACTGGTACCTCATAGCTCTGATTACATATTTGGCCAAGACAATTGGTCCAGCTCATCTGGCAGACTTTTCCCTAGCCCTCAGGGAATCTTAAAAGACCACCACATCATTTATTATACAGTCAAAACAAGTTCAGTGCTTCCTTCTCCATTGACTTTCATGCATTTCAAGGAGTTTAGAGCAAACATTTCCGTGATTTCACCGAACACAATGTACAGTGAATTCAGTGAAATTAATGCATCACTAATTGTAACATACACCTGGAGTGTGAAGCAAATGTAAAGTATACAGTACTATAAATTTACAAACATAAAATTGTACGTTAAAAATATAAATTTAAATCATATTGTTATTAAAGTAAATTTGACACTACTAATTTAATTATCAGCTCAGCATCATGGATTCCACTATGAATTTTTCATTATATCTGATGGTGCTTGAAGATAATTTGAGACTATCAGAAGCTCAACCAAAAGTAACATGAACAAAACAGTAAATCCACCAAAGAAAGGGTCAAAAGTGAGGAATTTTTATTATTATTATTATATTAAAGCCTTGATCTGAATCCCACTGAGATGTTGGTGGGCAATCTGAAATAGACTGTGCATTTAAGACATCCTCAAACATCGCCCAGCTTAAAGATTTGCATGGTGGAGTCAGAAGAGCCTTCTTCCAGTAGTAGACAGTTAAAGTAAATTAATACAGGAGGTTTTTTCTGTCAAAACGGGCAATAACTATTACAGTCACGAGTTCACTTACTTTCCTGCAGAGAGAAGTGGCATAACCATACATATTTCATTGCATACTTTACTTCAAAATCAAATTTGTATGCTTCCCCCCCCAATTACATCAATCTTATCTAAATATACTGTTTAAATGAAGATTAAACAGTCTTATGTCAACATATATTTTAAAAAATGAACATTCATGGGGCATCCTTACTTTTTCAGATGATTGTGAAAACATTTGCATAGCAATAAGACAACCATTTTACCATGTGAAAAAATGATTGTTCTACTCTTTAACAGTAGCACAAATCTTAGCAGTGAACCTCCAAGTCTCATATAAGCATGAAACTCTTTATAAAGAAAAATTAGATTGTATTTAGAAAGCATTACATAAAACAAAGTTTATTAATTAAGCTATATTGCTGTTGCTGCAAAACAGAGTATATCACTTCAGAGAAAATACACACCAATGTTGGACTGTATTACCAGCAACTAAGAATCCTGTACAGGGCATGTCATTTTCAGTTCTGGTTAATGTCAATCACTTTTTTTTTTTTTTTACCAGTAACACTGACACCCATTTGAGTAGAATGGCAGAATCATACCACAGCCCCTGACAATTCACTACATGAATAGAGAATGGAAAATACAAAACATAGGTCTTAAAATATCCTCACCAAATTTTTGCAGTTTTACATTGGCCCTTATTATTAACATTTCGATTATTGAACTGCTTACTCCTGTTATAATTATATTTAAATAATTCTAATTATTTAAATAAGTTGCATATTAGGTTTCTGGGTAATACTGCTATTATTTAATACCTGGTGGCCCCTTCATTGAATCACCCCTTGAATCCCTATTATACATCTTTGTAGTTACTAAACTTTCCCGTTCTGCAGCGACTCTCCCTAAATGACTTGTTTTCCTAACTTTGAGCCTCTTGTATTTCTTTACTCTCAAGCCAGATGGTGCCGCCTCTACACTGTACTTAAAACATTTGTTCTTCCTAATGAACAAATGCTTACATCCTCACTCTCCTACCAGCCTTAATGCTCCATGACAGGAATGCTATTTCATGCATGTAGTAACCCTTTTAACATCTTAATTTATTTTCATATATGAAAAACATTTACTTCCATCATTGTCATGTACAAAGCTGGTTGCTTACTCACTGTACTGCTAGCTGCTCCATTCCCCCACATATGACCCTCTTCTGCTACCGTCAAACATTCAGCACCTTTTTGCCTGTGCAGTTGAAAAGAAAAAGAGAAAAAAAAGCAAAATGCCCTTCTGAAGGGTAAAAATCCCTGCACAGCATCTTATTAGCACTACAAACAAAAGTTTTTATGATCAAATATTGCATTTTAATCAAAGATGTAACACTCTGCACTTTCATTCATTCCACAAACCGAGGATGACATCAGTACATCAACTAATCAGCACCAGTGGGCGCTGCTCCCACTTACTCTTCAATGAAAAACATAGGATAAGAATACACTGTTCTACATTTAAGGAAACACATCATTTGTGTATGAAAATGTTAACATAACTGCAAACAAGCATGTTCAATTGTCAGTTAAAGTAAAAACTAAAAATACCATGTTCTATAGCAAGAACTCACCTAGAGTATATCTGTGTCTGTGGTAATCTCCAATATCTCCAAGTCTGCTATCTGGTATAATCTGCAGTGGGTTCACCTGATTTTCTACAATAAGTCTCCAGCCCATCTTGGCTGTGCGAGGATCAGAACCAAAAAACAAGGCACTTTTGCTATTCATCACATGCTGCAAAATATTTTCCTTATCTTTGCCAGGCTCTGATGGAAGAACAGACCAAACTGAAAAACTGGAGCAAGGGACTATGCTCACTTTTCTTCGAATCTTGTAAAATAGCATGTGTTTCTGAAGTAAGTCTTTTATGTTATTATCATGCTCTAACAGAACAAAGTGCTCTTTCATCTGACTGTCTTCCACACTAAAATAAAAAAAAAAAATGAATGTGGCATTAATTAACACATTTCCCTGTATTTTTAAAAACATTTATTTTTGTCATTGAAAATCTGAGCTTATTAAAGCAACAAAAGGAAGCATCTCATCCCATCCATGTTTACACATTAATACATACATTTTTACAAATATAAAGGAATATACACACGCACACTGAAATCAAACATTTTGCGATTTAAAATGTTATTTGTGGAGTTTGGAGCAATATAGGTTGAGTATTTGTGTCCAGCTTAGAGCACCCCGATCAGCATTACCTCATCATTTACGGAGACAAGGAAAGTTTGGACTTGACGGTAAATGCAGGCTGGGCTTTTAACCAAGCTCCAATACAGAGAAGAAAAGGAGTTTTTAATAAGGAGGGGCTGAAGAAACATTTTAGCTCATTTAATTTTTTTTTTTTATTATTAATGACTTTTTCAATGAGCCTGTTTTAACTCTCGGTTCTCCATTTTGTATGTTTATAGGAAATCTGCGTCAAAACACTGTCATAACAAAAATATAGTCCCTGCCAAATTGGTAGCAGGAAATTGTGATTAATCTCAGTCTTATATTACTGCTATGTCTAACTACTACAGAATACATGGGAAAAAGACACTGAAGTTGTTGGGGTCTACCAAGGTCCTGGTTTATTAGCTACAAGGATAATAACTAAAGTAAAATTAAAAAATACAACAAACAAAAAAAGGTAGACTTGTTGGTTGCGATTCAGTCACAAATACTGCACTTCTCCGGCCTATTCAGGCTTCAGCAGTGACAATTCCCAAAATGAACAGTAACTTCTGATGGTCACTGCATTTGTGTAAGTCTTGACCCAAAAGGGACAGGACTTCCTGTGGCTTCTGGAGGGCAGTCATGGTCTTTGTAGGGCTCCTCCTCCACTCTCGAGCTGGAAAAGGAAAAGCGGTTAGTAAATGCATATTTACATATCCTGCCATCATTTTGTTTCTTGTGCTAAGACCCCAACCCACTCGATGATGTGTGCATGACACTGTATGCAAACTGAATGCTTTCCACACAAGATAACTTACTACAATTATAGCAGGCAATTGCTGTTGTGCAACCTCTATAAGCCCCAGAGTTATTCTTGAGTTAACGCTAGAAATTGTAGCTGGGGTGTGGTGAAACCCTTGCTGCTGCCTTGCTGGAAGAAACATGCACTTTGGAATTTCTAGAGAAGCACAAGAGTCAAGAAATTAACGCTCATCAGCATCTGCAACACCCACACAACTCTAACACTACTCTCACTAGTCACTGTGACAAGAGTTACATTTAACTAAGCCTCCTTTTCTAAAATGATTCAGTCCTGACTGTCAGAATTTCCGCTGCCGCCTACATTTACTGAATCCTGCCTATCTCTCAAATGACAGGAATTACTGCAAACACTTTATTGTCAAGACTCTTTCAACCCGAGTGACGTCCACTCGCACCTGTTTATGCAGGTTTCTCACACTCATCTCTAGATTCACCAATGGATAACCATCAGCCGAGATGTGTGTCCTAGATGTAGCAAGCAGATAAAGTTGTTTCAGTGCTCATGTGACATTATTCTCTCTAATCAGCGACTTTTTCAATAGCACTTCTAAAGAGTCAGTGGAATATATCATAAATTAAGACTGATAAGTCAAACTGATTACATTTTCAAATGTCTCAAAATCCTGAAACTTTAATTTTACAAATCTATCCCTTCTATTATTTTAACATTTGTCCAAGCTTTAATTTCCCAAGTTAAATCAAACTTGTCAGCTTTAGATTAATCCATTATTCCAGAATTACAGTTAAAAAAAAACCTCTTTGTTGTGCCTTTTTCAAAGTATCTTATATGAATGATCAGACAAAATAACCTTTCAAATATATGACGTGTGCTTTCACTATTAGTTTGGCTTTAAAAACCAAATGAACGACACAAATTTAGCATATCCATATTTAGCAATGAATATATTTTTTGCACATTCGTGCTTTGTACTTAACCCTCCTGTTATGTTGCGGGTCAAACTAACCCATATTTTAAGTTAAAAAAAAAAATTATTTTAAATTGTTAATATTTTTTTCAGTATGAAACTTCATCTGCTTGGCTCAATAAGTATAATCAACATATAAAATGAAAATGGTTCATTTTACATATTTGCAACCCCAATTGCTGCATTGTTAATATTACAAAGATCAGGGGTCTCCAAACGTCGCTCGTGAGCTACCGGTCGCTCGCTACCCCTTTCCAAGTAGCTCGCCAAAAGGGTTGACGAATCCTACATAAATTTTAAAACTTGATTAGTCAAATCAGGGGTGGGCGATCTTTCCAAAAAAATCATATCGCGATCCACAATCTGAATTACAATCTATCTTTTCAATGTGGCACACACTTAAGAGAATATCCAGTCTCAAACTCATCAAGACCAAAGTAACACTTTATTTTAAATATCAAACAAACTTGAATTTAATTGTTCTCTCGTTCGCTAGCTAAGCGGGGGTAAGGAACAAGCCCCAGGGTTGCAGTGTGAGTGAGGTGTTCCCCGTCCCTCGGCCCGTTGCGTGGATCTCGGATTCTAGAAAATAAATTTGTACCGCAAGCAAACTATGATACATAGTGAAATGAGACAAGTCGCAAAGTCAACTGGAATATTCAAGCGAATTATAGGAAAAAAACCCAATCTAAATCCATTAAGTAGTTCTCTCGTGAAAAGCAGACAGACAGATATTGGATTTTATATATTATATATTAGTACAGTGTTTCCCAGCCTCGGTCTTGGGGGCACACTGTGGCTGCAGGTTTTTGTTCCAACCAGATTCCTAATCAGTGACAACACTTGATAACACTGATCTCATTTAATTAGCTGGTATAATTTTTCTTTTGTTCGACACTCAGAAAAGCACAGCAGCATGACTTTTACATTTATAAGACATTTAGAAATATTTCTGCTTTTGCTATAGATTTAAATGCTGTTGATTTCATTATATTTTACCCTTTCTCTGTGCAGTTTTTCCCCTTCGTTGTATTTTATTAATGACAATTAAAAATGAGCAGAGCAGACGTGCTGGCAAACAACACTGAATAATGAGCATCAGACCCACTAATTAGTAAATAATGGATTAATTAAACAATTAGAACACTAGAATGAAAATCAAGATGAAAATATTGTTAAAAAGAAAAAATACATTATTCCCATATAACTGCTTGGTACATTTTTATATATATATATATATATATATATATATATATATATATATATATATCACACACATACACACACACAGTAGTACCTTGAGATACCAGTGCCTCAACGTACGAGTTTTTTGAGATACGAGCCGTCACGAAGTTGATTTTTTGCCTTGAGTTACGAGCCAAAATTCGAAATACGAGCCATCAAAGAGCTTGTCGCCGCACATTCAGAGGAACTGACGACGGAGGAGTTGACGAACTACAGACATGGCAACATACGCATGCAGGAGATCGGTATCGCGGAGAAGGCAGACGCAGAGGAGATTACCATATAAAGTGAGATAAAGGAAGTGTTTGCAATTTTGGAAAAAAAGTTTCAAATTTTAAAGAAAAGAAACACCCTGAAAATGTTACAACTGATCGCGCAGCAGCTCTATTTAATGACACTTGCCTAACGCTTGAGTTTATTTAAAAGATAACCCTGAAAAAAACTGCAACAGATAGTGTAGCAGGGCTATTTATTGACACTTGCATAACAAATGACTTTATTGAACAAAAACATCCTGAAAATGTTACAACTGATCGCGCAACGGCTCTATTTAATGACACTTGCATAACGCATTTTAGAAACATTCTGAAAGAGAGGATGAAACAGACCTCATTGGACAGGTTTTTATCGAAAACCCCTGGAGATGAAAGTGAGGAAGGTGCAGCGAAAAGGGCAAAAATTAGTGAATAACATTCAGTTATTCAGTTCAGCCTTTCTCCACCACCTCCGTCAGCATCTTCAACTCGTCTGATCTCCAAGGTAAATGCTATATATTATATTGTACTTAATAAAACCAGTTTATTGTAGTACATTCGATTGTATTGTGTTTTTATACATTATTCATTATTTATAAGTACATATTTTTTATTTAAAAAATGCAGTGTTTTTGGGGGGTCCGGAACGGATTAATGGCATTTCAATTCATTCAATGGGGAAAATTGATTTGAGATAAGAGCATTTTGACTTAAGAGCTCGGTCATGGAACGAATTAAACTCATATCTCAAGGTATCACTGTAAATAAACAAATAAATATACTAGCAGAATACCCGCGCTTTGCAGCGGAGAAGTAGTGTGTTAAAGAAGTTATGAAAAAGAAAAGGAAACATTTTAAAAATAACGTAAGATGATTGTTAATGTAATTGTTTTGTCATTGATGAGTGTTGTTGTCATATATATATGGTTTTCTACGTACTACGTTGATAGTCAGTTCACGTGATTATGTGGGAGGCGTGATGATGTCACATGAAACTCCGCCCCCCACGGCCATCCAGCTCAACTGGAGAAAAATAGCTTCCAGTTATGACCATTACGCGTAGAATTTCGAAATTAAACCTGCCCAACTTTTGTAAGTAAGCTGTAAGGAATGCGCCTGCCAAATTTCAGCCTTCTACCTACACGGGAACTTGGATAATTAGTGATGAGTCAGTCAGTGAGGGCTTTGCCTTTTATTAGAGTATAATATATATATATAACCGGAAAGTATTCAGACCCCCTTCAATTTTTCACTCTTTGTTATATTGCAGCCATTTGCTAAAATCATTTAAATTAATTTTTTTTCTCATTAATGTACACACAGCACCCCATATTGACAGACAAAAAAAAGAATTCTTGAAATTGTTGCAGATTTATTAAAAAAGAAAAACTGAAATAAATATCACATGGTCCTAAGTATTCAGACCCTTTGCTCAGTATTTAGTAGAAGCACCCTTTTGAGCTAATACAGCCATGAGTCTTCTTGGGAAAGATGCAACAAGTTTTTCACACCTGGATTTGGGGATCCTCTGCATTTCCTCCTTGCAGATCCTCTCCAGTTCTGTCAGGTTGGATGGTAAACGTTGGTGGACAGCCATTTTTAGGTCTCTCCAGAGATGTTCAATTGGGTTTAAGTCAGGGCTCTGGCTTGGCCATTCAAAAACAGTCACAGAGGTGTTGTGAAGCCACTCCTTCGTTATTTTAGCTGTGTGCTTAGGGTCATTGTCTTGTTGGAAGGTAAACCTTCGGCCCAGTCTGAGGTCCTTAGCTCTCTGGAGAAGGTTTTTGTCTAGGATATCCCTGTACTTGGCCGCATTCATCTTTCCCTCGATTGCAACCAGTCGTCCTGTCCCTGCAGCTGAAAAACACCCCACAGCATGATGCTGCCACCGCCATGCTTCACTGTGGGGACTGTATTGGACAAGTGATGAGCAGTGCCTGGTTGTCTCCACACATACCGCTTAGAATTAAGGCCACAAAGTTATCTTGGTCTCATCAGACCAGAGAATCTTATTTCTCACCATCTCAGAGTCCTTCAGGTGTCTTTTAGCAAACTCCATGCGGGCTGTCATGTGTCTTGCCTCTCCTCAGTGTGTGGAGAGTGTATATGTATATATGTGTATATATAACCAAACTTAGTTTTCAAATTTTTATACTGCTCCCAAAACACAGAACTTCGGAAATAACACATCACTTAATTAGCCCAGGAATCCAATTAAAAATAGAAGCTGGTTGGAACAAAATCCTGCAGCCACAGCGAGTCCCCAGGACCAAGGCTGGGAAACACTGTATTAGTAAACCTTCAAAATGATGTGCTGTTGAAGTCTCAACAGCATTCTCAGCATTTCTGGAGCTTAGTAGAGCCACATAACTATAAGAATCTTCACCAAGCAGCTTTGAAAATGCTTTGTTTAGGTCTACATACCTCTGTGACTCTGCCTTTTCTGACATGAATGTCATGAAATCAAAGTTCAGAACAAGACTGACAGATGAACATTTAAATGATTCCATAAGAGTGAACCCAAGTGGCTACACTCCACCATACACCACTCTTGTTGAAGAGCATCCAATGTTGAAATAAGCTATGAGAATAAACGTTAGAAAACATGAGTAGCTCTCTGCCATTTTCATTTTGTGAAAGCGGCTCTCAGGGAAAAAAAGGTTGGAGACCACTGACATAGATATTGTTCGGGTCAAATTGACCCAGCAGTCAAAGTGGAAGTTAAAGGGGTCAGAAGTGTCAAATACTATTTGTTTCTTTGCAACTGTGAGACATATTTCACTCCAATCACAAACACACACATTCTCCCTATTCTACTGACCTCATCTGTAAAGTGTGAGAATGCAGGTGTTATGAATTTTCATGGGAACCTTTTCTGTTCCAGTGGGAAAACTCCATCACATTGAGTGGACACTCAGCAGGGGAGGAGCAAAACATATAAAGATTCTCTGTAAGGAAGTCCTGCCAACATTATATTCTGCAGCTACATATGATATCCTCTCTGTCAGAGCTTTACAAAATGAGCAGCAGAAATAAACAGGTGACAGCGCTAGAGGCTCTGGAACTCATCTTTGATCATGACAGTGAAATAGAGGATGATGTGTCTGAAGATGAAATGTTCAATTCTGAGTCTGATGATTCTGAATCAAATGAGGAAACTGCTATTCATATTCCTCCAAGCAAGACATTCACATCAAAAAAAGGTGAAATACAGTGGTCTTCATCCAAAAATATACGTCAAGCAAAACTGTCTGCAGAAAACATAATAAAAACCGTGCCCTCTAGGATGGCAGAGACTTGTGTGACAGATATCAAGTCAGCTTTTGAGCTGGTCATGCCCAACTCAATACAGAAAATCTTTCTCGAAATGACCAATCCAGAATGAAGGCGTGTTTTGGGGGAGAAGTGGAAGGAGCTGGATAAAATGCATTTACAGTAGAGTCTCGTTTATCCTACCTTCGCTTATCCAACATGATGTATTATCCGACGTCCCACCGAAAAAAAAAAACAAAAACAAAATATGCATCAATTGGCAACAAGAACTGCAAGTTGCGAGCATTAGCGTAGTCTATTCTTTGTTGCTCCCGACTCTGCCGCAGGTAATTACAGTGGAACCTCGGTTTGCGAGCATAATTCATTCTGGGAATGTGCTCGCAGTCCAAAGCACTCACTCGTACAGTATATCAATGCGAATTTCCCCATAAGAAATAATGGAAACTCAGATGATTTGTTCCACAACCCAAAACTATTCATATAAAAATGATTAATACAAAATATAAAGTAAAAATACATAAAGCAAATTAACCGGCACTTTACCTTTGAAAAGAATCATGGCTGGTGTGACTGAGTTTCTAAACTCTTGTGGGATTCCACCCAATGGGACGACACGTGAAAGAGCGTCCCAAAGCAATTGCAGTCTCCCAGCGCTGCAGCAGTTCGACGTAAAAGCCAATCCAAAAAGATTACAGACATGCTATAAGCGCCTGCCGTTGATGGGTGAAACAAGGAACATTATAAATGCGCAGGGCTCAGTATTACTTTCCCCCCCTCCGACCCTGCCTGACTGCTGTGTCTGTGTATAGGAGAATGGCAGATCCCGCTACAATAAATAACCGCGCTGTTGCTGTTTCAAGCTTAATAAAGCTGGTGTTGCTAAAAGTACTGAGATTCAGCTTCGAGTTTTCAGGTGCAAGACGGGGACTCGCACGTCACAGCACAAACACACACATGCAGTCACAATGCTGTAGTAAACAGTATACGCTCGAACAGATGTTGCCTAGATTAGTGACGGAGTGGAGGCTAGAAACTGCAATTAATACATTGAGCAACAAGAAGCTACAGGAATCGACATAATGATGCTGCAAAGATGGCGAAACTTCACAGCGAAGAAATGGCACTCGTCAGGAAAGCAGACTACGATCAAAAATGTACAGTACATACTGTATTTAACGTCAGAAATTCTGTAAATGTAGTATTTTTTCAGTTAATTTATTCTGTTTTGTTGTAAAACATGATTATTAGGTTCGTAATGTGTAAAATTATAACATAGTTTGACTTTTAATAGGCTTTTTCTTAACACCTGCCATTATCCAACATTTTCGCTTATCCGACGTTCGGCCGGCCCGTTTATGTCCGATAAGCGAGACTCTACTGTACATGCATATTTGCGGGTCCTAATCCTGGCTGGGGTCTATAAGTTAAAGGATGAATCAAAAGCCAGTCTGTGGGATGCAGAGACAGCAGGGCTATATTTTAATACACAATGTCTCTGGAGACTTTTCATATTTTTCCAGAGTACAGTAATCCCTCCTCGATTGCGGGGGTTGCGTTCCAGAACCCCCCGCGATAGATGAAAATCTAAGAAGTAAAAACCATATGTTTGTATGGTTATTTTTATATATTTTAAGCCCTTATAAACTCTCCCACACTGTTAACATTATTAGAACCCACTAGGCATGAAATAACACCCTTTAGTCAAAAGTTTAAACTGTGCTCTATGACAAGACAGAGATGACAGTTCTTTCTCACAATTAAAATAATGCAAACATATCTTCTCTTCAAAGGAATGCGTGTCAGGAGCAGAGAATGTCAGGGAGAGAGCACGAGAGAAAAGCAAACAATCAAAAAATCAATACGTGCTTTTGGGCTTTTAAGTATGCTGAAGCACCGTGATAAAGCGGCATTTTTTAGAGGAGCGTCCATATCTAGGACAAAACAGCCCCTCTGCTCACACCCCCTCCATGAGGCGCAGAGAATATCAGAGAGAGTGAGAGAGACAAAGAAAAGCAAACAATCAAGCACCGCACGGGAAGCATATTGTATATCATTGAGGAGTTTTAGTTAATACATAATACATGCTCTGATTGGGTAGCTTCTAAGCCATCCGCCAATAGCGTCCCCTGTATGAAATCAACTGGGCTAACAAACTGAGGAAACATGTACCATAAATTAAGACACATTGTCCGCAGAAATCCGCGAACCAGCAAAAAATCCTTGATATATATTTAGATATGCTTACATTTAAAATCCGCGATGGAGTGAAGCCACGAAAGTCGAAGCGCAATATAGCGAGGGATCACTGTAATCTGATTTGATAATTGAGAGACAAGGGCTATCATAAGAGAGAGAGAGACAAGCTGGCAGCTATTAGGACCATGTGGGACAAGTAGGTAGAGCAACTTCCACTACTCTATAACCCAGGTCCTAATGTCACAGTGGATTAAAGGCTAGTGGCATTCAGAGGTTGCTGCCCATTTAGGCAATATATGCCTTCCAAACCAGCTAAATACGACATAAAAATCTGGGCAGCATGTAGTACAAACACCAGCTATGTATTGAACATGCATGGAGGAGCCCCAGAGAAGAATCAGGGTACGAGGGTCATGCTTGATATAACACAAGGCCTCAGGCGGCACAACATAACCTGTGACAATTTTTTCACAAGCTACAACTTGGGTCAGGAGCTTCTAAAGAAAAACCTCATGATGGTCGGAACAATCTGAAAGAACAGGGCTGAATTCCCTGGTCCAAAATAACAGGCTGAACTCCCTGCTGAGCTGCTGGTAACCAAGAACAGGGCCCCTCAGTCTTCCATGTTTGCCTTCACAGACACTACAGTCCTAGTGTCTCTTACTACCCCCAAAAAGGTGAAAAATGTTGTGCTCCTGTGCACATTACACAAAAATGCTGAAACCAGCTGTGATCCTCAATTATAATGCCACCAAAGGGGCGGTTGGACAACTTGGACAAAGTCACAGGGTCCTTCAGCATCAAGCAAATAACTGCGCGCTAGCCGCTGGTCATCTTTTACAACATGATTGATGTATCAGCCTAAAACACATTTGTCATTTGGACGGAGATCTTTCCTAAATGGAACGTGTCAAAGTTGTACAAGAGGCCTATCTTCCGTGAGGAGCTGGGGAAGGCACTTGTGGTACAGCATATACAACGGAGGGAGCACATGCTAAGGACCCCAGTTGCTGCAGCTACAGTGAGGGAGATCCAGGAGAGGACTTCACCCAGTACACCAGTGTGTGAGCATGTTGTCTGTGTCTTGGGATCAGAAAAAAAACAAAGTAATCATTGTCCTCTTTTTTTTTTTAGGTTGCTGCTGGGGGGAAAAGGAAGTGGAAGAGGTGCCAGGTCTGCAAGCCATCTGATGATGTCAAGATGAGCATGACCTGTGTGAAATGTGCAAAATTCATTTGCACAAAGCACACTGTGATGACATGTCCCTTGTGTGCTGTGTACATGCACACACGTGGACCCTGTTCATTTCCACCTATTAATTTTTATGTATTTCTGGTTCTAAACATTGCAGTGTTTACTATCACAACGTGATGACATGTCACTTGTATGCTGTAGAGACTCACAGACACACGCACCAAGTTCATATTACTAATCTCTTATTTTGTTGTTTTATTATTTTGTTCATTTCTGGTTCAAAAACAGTGCTTAAATAAAGTTTATTTTCAATACAAATCCTCATTACTCATTTGTCTTGATTTTAAGTCCACGGGTCAATTTGACCCTGAACAGAAGAGGTGTCTTGTTAATTTATCAACATCACCGCATAAAAAGAAAAAAAAATTCAAAATGTAAAACAAAATTAAAAAAAAATCAATGTCACGTAAAACTATTGTATTTTATATATAGGTCTTTCCAATGTATATTAAAAAACGTTTTAAAATGCATTTTTTATGAAAAATGAGTAAATTATCCTCATTAACCCAGCACTGCGCTAAATATTGATTGAAATTATTTATATCTCATTATTAATTCCATTACTAACTAGGTTTTAGGATTTTTTGGTTTCTGACACTCCTGGATAATTAAACATGCCCTGGGTCAAATTGACCCAGGATTATCATTGCAGTAAAAAAAAAAAAAAAAATTGCTTTGGTATTAAATGTAGTAGCTCATTTCATCACTTTCGTAAGCAAGCCAAAGAGCAACTTTGCATCAAACGCTCCTCGACTTTTACTTGCTACAGCTTTTCACACTTCCTGTACATGGTTCCATATGCACAGGTGAAGGTGTACTGTATAAACTGGTCTAAAAACCGATGTGATGCTTAAAAGCACATCTGTGCTTTGAATTTGAAGCCTTCGTTCTTTTTTAGGGTATGCAAAGAGCTCTATATTAAAAAGCAATTCATCAGACTATCAATTTGTTTTCTCTTACAATGGCACAACAAGTTGAATAATTAAAGATCACATCTGACCATTCATCATTTTGCTCACAAAGCATGCATGAATGTACTTATGAACTGAGTAATGAGATAATAGTGGTAATAATAAAATCCTGTGTTTTGGTTTTGTAAGAATAAATACAATTTCCACAATCATGTGCAGTAATTCTTCTGTCCTGAAAAAAGTATTCATCATATTCTAGATTTTTTGTTAAAAAAAAAAACACCAAAACACAAAAAAAAACAAACATGCAAATCTATAAGATATTTATTAAGGAGATACTGTACAAAGTTAACAGGTACAAGTAAAATTGACAAAATTGTGCCATTTAGCTACCAAGCCTATTATTAACTAAGCAGCAATTTCAAATTCTTCTTTACATTTTCTTTTTCTAATTGAAAATGTGAGCGGATATATTTAACATAAGCTTGCTCACAGTACAAATTCAGAAAGCAGTGTCCAATTTCATTAAACAACAAAGGAAAAAGTTGCAAATTCATTAGAAGTAGCTTTTTTTTGCTGTTTGTCTAATTGTACAATTCCTCCAGTTTCTTTTTCTCAGTTTTTTACTCCATCTTCTTTAATGAAGGATAATATTGCACTCTTCTTTCAATCTGGTAAAGTCTGTCTTGTCTTAATTTAGTAACTGAAATTTTTAATCCTGCCTGGGAACTTGTTCTGAAATTTGATTTGCAAGCATTAGAGCTCTTACCTCTGAGGCTTATAGTCAATAACTTACATCACTAACCTTTGTTTTAGTATACTCTGTCTGATTAAAACATGGATCAGGCCTGATGAGTACAGTGCTGTTAAACAAAGCCACCAATTCTAGTTTTAAGTAAAAACATATTCCTTGCAATTGTAATGGTGGTATCACAGTAGCTAATTTACTGGTATACAGAAGGAAATACACTAGTTTTTCATCTTTAGAGGTTCTGGTTATGGATATTATACAAACTGAGATTGTAACAAAACTGCCCCATGCTTCAACACAATACAATTTAATCGGCCTTCAGGTTTCCTAACCTCTATTTTTTTTTTTAATGATAATTCAGAGTTTGTGTCAAGATTTGGTTTTGTGAGCTGACAAGACACTTAATCACACCCTTGAAGACCAAGGAGCTGCTTTGATCCAAGTCAACTCCATGGAATAATAACCACATACACATTCTCAAGCGTAATGTTCGTAAAATAGAATGTAGGTGGCATCAGACCAGTTTAGAAATTCTTCAAAATGCCTGAAAGGAAAATCTTTATAGCTATAAATGCGAGCTATCCCTGGCCAGAACTGAGTATTTTACTTGCTTAATGGGGGATAATAAGAATAACCTGAGATTTCATTTTAACACAACTGCTAACTGCTCCTCAGCCAGTTCTAGATTTTACTGTCTTGAGTAGGCAGTAATGAGTTAACATTTTTTACCACCAAGACAGACAAAATTCATACTACTAAGCAAAATGTCACATGCCGTTACAAACCCACACTCTTTGTCTAGGCCTGCTAGGTTAGATGGAGATTAATAAATAGCCTTTACTCCCATTTCCAACTTTAATAACCTCATCAAAATGTTTGTCCAGGATTCCTTATCCCATCCCTTCAAAATTAGTAATGGAATTGCTACAGATTATAATTCAGCCACTAGTTAACATAATTAACTTTTTTCTTAGCATTGGTCAGGTATTTGGATGCTTTAAAATAGCATTAAATAAGATGGTCATTAAATGTAGAAATCTTGACTGATATACATTTATCTAATTATAGGCCTATTTCTAATCTGTCTATTTCAAAAAAATTTTAAAGGTAGGTACACACCAGCTGAATGCACTTTTGGATAGAAATAATAAATACTAGATAGCCGACGCTCGGCGTACCATACGGCGGTGTAAGAACAGGAACGGAAAACGGTGCGTTGCCTTCGTCAACCGTTTGTGTCAAGAAATAACCCACTGATAGGAACAGGCAGCTGCCGGATCCCAGAATACAGGTGACATTGTACAAAAACCTATCGACAGAGAACATACTGTCGTTCATTTTATAACAAAGGCTTAGAAAACAACCATCGCAGTATAATGAAATTAGCAAGGAGCGAAACAAATAGCAAGGAGCAAAACCAATGCTAATGGTCGAGAGAGTACAGACTCCCAGGCGCAGACATGGCCGAAGTGAAAGGTCACGCGGTCAGGCTAGATATCGGGCAGTGACGTAACACCAATGGGGTCATGAGAGAGAAGCAGGGAACGCAGTAGTCCGAAGGAAGAAAAGGACTCGAGAAAAGTGGAGTGGGGGTATATGGGAGGCCGCAGGCAGCATGGGGAAGGATTCGGAAGAGGAAGAATAGGAAATGCCGTGTGGGCGGGACTGGGTTTGAAGAGGAAGCAGGACGAACCAGAATTGAAATATATATATATATAAAGAGATAGTAATTTTCAGTCTGGTTTTAGGTTGTATCATTGCAACGAGACATTAGTCAAGGTGGCAAATGACTTATTATTGGTTAACAATGTTGGTTTAGTTTCCCTGTTAGTTCTACTAGATTTAAGTGCAGCCTGTAACACAGCTCATCATATTATTGTTAGACAGAAAGGACAATTTAGCAGGCATTGGTGGTCAGGCTTTTGATTGGTTTAAATAATACTTGAAGGACTGGCTGCAGTTTGTGTGTTTTAATAACAACAACTGCTACATTAAAATCCATATGCTGTTCCTCAAAGGTCAATATTATGACCTCTTTATTTTTCTTTTTATATGCTACCCTTAAGGAATATCATTCACAAGTGTGCTATACAATTACACTGCTAGACGAATGATATACAACTTTATCTTTCTGTTAAGCCTGATGGACATTCTTTAATTTTCAAGAATATTGATTGTATAATCAATAAGAGCTTGGAAGTTAATCCTTCTCCTTCTCAATGAGATTTTATTGACTAGTCCTAAGAATGTTAGAAGTAACCTTATCATTTCATGGCCATTTTGTTGCTTTAAATAACACGGTTACAGATGTGCTTGAAAGTTTGTGAACCCTTTAGAATTTTCTATATTTCTGCATAAATATGACCTAAAACATCATCAGATTTTCACTCAAGTCCTAAAAGTAGATAAAGAGAAACCAGTTAAACAAATGAGACAAAAATATTATACTTTGTCATTTATTTATTGAAGAAAATGATTGAATATTACATATTTGTAAGTGGCAAAAGTATGTGAACCTCTAGGATTAGCAGTTAGTTTAAAGATGAAATTAGAGTCAGGTGTTTTCAATCAATGGGATGACAATCAGGTGTGAGTGGGCATCCTGTGTTATTTAAAGAACAGGGATCTATCAAAGTATGCTCTTCACAACACACGTTTGTGGAAGTGTATAATGGCACAAACAAAGGAGATGTCCGAGGACCTCAGAAAGAGTTGTTGATGCTCATCAGATTGAAAAAGGTTACAAATCCATCTCTAAATAGTTTGGACTCCACCAATCCACAGTCAGACAGATTGTGTACAAATGGAGGAAATTCAAGACCACTGTTACCCTTCCCAGGAGTGGTCGACCAACAAAGATCACTCCAAAAGCAAGGCGTGTAATAGTCAGCAAGGTCACAACTGACCCCAGGGTAACTTCTAAGCAACTGAAGGCCTCTCTCACATTGGCTAGTGTTCATGTTCATGAGTCCACCATCAGAAGAACATTGAACAACAATGGTGTGCATGGGAGGATTGCAAGGAGAATACTGCTACTTTTTGGTTTAAATGAAAAGCAGTATGTTTGGAAAAAGGAAAACGCTGCATTCCAGCATAAGAACCTTATCCCATCTGTGAAACATGGTGGTAGTAGTATCATGGTTTGGGCCTGTTTTGCGGCATCTGTGCAAGGACAGCATGTTTTCATTGATGTAACAATTAATTCTGAATTATATCAGAGAATTCCAAAGGAAAATATCAGGACATCTGTCCATGAACTGAATCTCAAGAGAAGGTGGGTCATGCAGCAAGACAATGACCCTAAGCACACAAGTCATTCTACCAAAGAATGGTTAAAGAAGAATAAAGTTAATGTTTTGGAATGGCCAACTCAAAGTCCTGACCTTAATCCAATCAATGTTGTGGAAGGACCTAAAGCGAGCAGATAATATGAGGAACCCCACCAACATCCCAGAGTTGAAGCTGTTCTGTACAGAGGAATGAGCTAAAATTCCTCCAAGCCAGTGTGCAGGAATCATCAAAAGTTACTGGAAACGTTCAGTTGCAGCTATTGCTGCAAAGCGGGGTCACACCAGATACTAAAAGCAAAGGTTCACATACTTTTGTCACTCACAAATATGTAATATTCGATCATTTTCTTTAATAAATGACCAAGTATAATATTTTTGTCTCATTTGTTTAACTGGTTTCTCTTTATCTACTTTAAGGGCTTGAGTGAAAATCTGATGATGTTTTAGGTCATTTTTATGCAGAAATATAGAAAACTCTAAAGGGTTCACAAACTTTCAAGCACAACTGTAAAAACCTTGGTGTTGTCTTCAATTCAAACCTGTCTTTTAAGCCCTTGTAAATCTTTCTCATCCATGAAATCTTGCTAAGATCTAGAATATGTTCTCAGCCAATGATGCTGACAAACTCGTGCATGCTTTTACTTCTTCTAGACTAGGTGTTTCACTGAGGTGCTCAATAAACTTTAGCTGGAACAAAATGCTGCTTCCAGAGTTCTTACGATGACTAAGAAAGGGAACATAATTTGTTCTGTCTCAACTGTCTTACATTGGATACCAGTCAACTTTTGCATAGACAATAAAATTTTACAACTGACCAATAAGGCAATTCATTCTCTGGACCCTAGTTATTTAATGAATTTATTATGTTTTTATAACCCTTCATGGCTATTAAGATCTTTGGGTGCTGGCCTTTTATGTGTGCATCGAGTCATAAAAATTTCAGTAAGTAAAAAAGCATTTAAATTGAGGAAGTGGATTCTCTTCTCTGATTTTAATTATTTTTACTTATGTATTTATTTACTTATTTTTCCTACTATTAAAGTTTTACTCTGTTGGCCTAGCTCTCTTTCTCATGGGTAGGGGTTGATTTAATTTTAACTTAGTTTTGTAAAATTTGACTTGCTTGTATGGTATGTTATTTGCTTTTTAATAAATTAAATAAAATGCTTAAAAAGAATTTACATATAGGGCCTCAAAATTATGAAACAGTTTACTACTTTTAGTTCATAATGCTGGGACTATGAAAGTTTTCAAATCTAGGCTTAAAACGTATCTTTTTAGTTTAGCTTTTAATTAGTTTTTATTTCCGAATATTTTAATCTGCTTGTTAAAACAAGTATGAACAGTAAAATAACTTTAGCCATATTTTGTTTTTTTCTTTTGCTGTTGACATTATTTTTTTACCTCTAATTTAATTATTTATTTGATGTATTAATTTTAAAATAACTTTAACTATTTTCTATTCAATTGTTTAATTTCTTTAAGTTTTATATTATAAATTGTTTTGCTTGTGTTTACCTGTAAAGTTGACTTGAATAACTTTGTTATAAAAGGTGCCTTGCTGCTCTTTTACAGGAAGTATCTAAAAGAGAGTTAAAACCTCTGTTAAAATCTCAAGGTAAGTTTAGACCAGGGTGGAGAGCAGATCAGGTGTTTTGATGATACATTACAGAATCAAAGAAATACAGTGGAACCTCGGTTTGCAAGCATAATTCGTCCCGTAAACGTGCTCGCAATCCAAAGCACTCGTATATCAAAGCGAATTTCCCCATAAGAAATAATGGAAACTCAGATGATTCGTTCCACAACCCAAAACTATTCATATAAAAATGATTAATACAAAATATAAAGTAAAATACATAATACAAATTAACCTGCACTTTACCTTTAAAAAGAATCATGGCTGGTGTGAGTTTCTAAACTCATGTGGGATTCCACCTGTAATGGAAGGATTTTTCTCTGTAAAATGCAAAGGTGAAATAAAGAGAGGAAGGGAATCAGGAGTGCAGATGGGCGTTGGTCGCTCCAGCGCAAAGCCAGGTGCAAAGACTAATGTTTTGGGAAAAACAGCCGGGAATGTTCTAAAGATACAGCCAAGGCTATGTAAGGAGTTGTTTTTCACTTCGAGAGGCTTTTTTCACATGTAAGCATATTACTGTGTCTTCTAGTACCGTGCACTTGCCTTAATCAGGGCCAAGTAGAAGAAAAACAATACCATGTCCTGTGGAAGGTTGTGTACTGAAACTGATCACTTCTGTATACATTGCTTGCACGTAAGCCACTTTTGGGGCAAGGACACCTAATTAGTATATAAGGGAAGGTTCCGCCCTCAGTTTCTTTGGAAGCTCAACCGTGGGGAATGCGCGCACCGCCTGGTACCTTTGACTAGGCTAACGAGTTGATCCTCTGACGAGACTGACAAGTGGGCTTCCTCAGTCTACTGGTCTAGGATGATGGCTCTGGGTCTTTTGATAAGCACAAGTTTGTGTCTTTTGATATTACTGTAAGCATAAGTTTGTTTCTTTTAATATATTACTGTAAGCATATACTTGTTTCTATAATCTATCGCTACTGCATTATACTGCATTATATGTATTTAAATGTTATAATTGAATAAGTAAATTTTATTGAAGTATCAGACCTCTTCTCTCTGATTTTTGCCCACTTATTCTAAAGAACCCCTTGAACCATTTTCCCAAATCAAAACACCACCCAATGGGGCGACACACGGAAGAGCGTCCCAAAGCAATCGCAGTCTCCCAGTGCTGCAGCAGTTCGCCGTATAAGCACATCCAAAAAGATCGCAGACATGCTATAAGCGCCTGTCCTCAATGGGTCATACAAGGAACATTATAAAGATCCCGCTACAATAAATAACAGCGCTGTTGCTGTTTCAAGCTGAATAAAGCTGGTGTTAAAGTACTGAGACTCAGCTTCGTGTTTTGGGGAGCAAGATGGGGACTCGCACTTCACAGCGCGCACACACACACAGTCACAATGCTGTAGTAAACAGTATACGCTCGTACGGATGTTGACTATATGAGTGAGGCACACAGACTCAGACGGAGAACAGGAGACGATTGCCAGAGAGAGAGAGAGAGAGAGAGACACGCTGGGCGAGCGAGATAAGGAGAGAGAGACGCACTGGGCGAGCGAGATAAGGAGAAAGAGACGCGCTGGGCGAGCGAGCGAGATAAGGAGAGAGAGAGAGAGAGAGAGAGAGAGAGAGAGAGAGACGCGCTGGGCGAGCGAGATAAGGAGAAAGAGAGAGACGCGCTGGGCGAGCGAGATAAGGAGAAAGAGAGAGACGCACTGGGCGAGCGAGTGAGATAAGGAGAGAGAGAGAGATGCGCTGGGCGAGCAAGCGAGCGAGATAAGGAGAGAGAAGAACCATCAGCTCAGTTGCGATCACATGACGCTCAGCAGACAAAGTGTATCCATACTACTCATATTGCAAGACATCTCTCGTTTATCAAGTCAAAATTTATTAAAAATTTTTGCTCGTCTTGCAAAACACTCGTAAACCGGGGTTCCACTATATTGAATTATGTAGTTTATATTTTTTTAAATACAAAAATATGTTTTTAAAATAACAAAAGGGAACTCAAAAAAATTAAAACACCAATAATCACCCCAATAAGTACTTACTGGAAGAATGTAAGAAATTTGACAAACAAAAGGAGACCATTCAGTCCATGAAGCTTGTTTGTTTAACTAACACCTAAGCTATCCTAATATCTCTTCTAGATACTACTTAAAGGTTGTCAAGGTTTCTGCTCTAACTACATGTCTTGATAGTTTGTTGCAGATTCTCACAAATCTTTGCATAAAGAGGTGTTTCCTGGCTTCAGTCCTAAATACACTTCCCCTGTATTTCCACTTGTGTCCTCGACAGGGCTGTGGAGTCGGAGTCAGTTTTGGGCACCTGGAGTCAGAGTCGGAGTCGGAGTCAGCAAAAATGTACCGACTCCAACTCCTAATAAATTTAAATTGTAATGAGAAAAAAAAACAAAAAAAAAAACAGCAAGTTCAAATGTCCCATTTCACAAACAATAGTCATAATTAAGTACTTCTCTGATGTAAAAATAAAGCCCAGTGCATAGTTGTGTTACTACTAGTGTGAAGTTCAGTTCAGCTATTATACAACCAGACATTCACACATTGTAATCTGGATCATGGTACATTATAAAAAGTGTTTTCATTTTATTTCAGATATAATGTGTTTAACAAGTTCATTTTAGTGTAAACAAGTGTAATGATGTACGTGTAGGTGTATGCTATGGCCTAATGCGTGTTCAGGGGTTTTGTCTGCACTCTCCACATATGCTCCAACCTAGGGCTGAACTTTAGCATAACTTTGCACACCACCAGAGTTTTTTTGAAATTAAAAAGGAGCAGATGCGTGTTCTGGAAATGTCTACGTATTCTGACAGATATTGCTTCTAATATGTTAAGCACAATTAAGAAATTTTTTTTTTTAAAGAATTAATAGTTGAAAAGGATGATCACTCATCGAAACTGACTGTAGAAGAACCCATATTTGTTGATCCAGAGATTATTAGTGATGTGGCTAGAATTGTAACAGCAATGCCATCCACCTAAGTCAGTGTTGAATGGCTATTTTCAGCTCTAAAAATATTCAAGTCAGATTTAAGAGCTTCTATGAAAGAGGATCTGGCAGAAGCAATTCTTTTTCATAGAACATTACATTGAGCTAATTTTGGATTGCATTTAACAACTATTCTACTCTACAACTGTATTACAAGTTTAATATATAAACTGTTTTTTGTTCATGTAGTTAAGCTGTGTTTTTGTTTTAAACCTAACGAAGAATGTGGTATATATTTTTTGACCTGGTAAAGTTCCTGTTCTTGATTTTTAAGCATGCTACTTTATAGCCATTTGATAAAAACAATAAATTAGACCTTTTGTTTTCATTTTTTTTTTGTTTAACTGGCCAATACTGAAGAGAGTCAGCTTCCTAGCCAGTAGTTATGTGGTTAAATGACATGCATGTTGCCTTCCTTCAATCAACATGGAAAATACATTAGCATATTAAATACAGAAGAGTCAGAAGTACCTGAAATCAAGGAGTCAGAGCCAAAGAATTTATCTACCGCCTCCACAGCCCTGGTCCTCAAAATTTGTGATTCACCTTTAAGTTGAAAGAATTCTGCTTGAAATACTTTATAAATGCTTTTGAGAACTTTGAAGACCTGGATAAAGTCTCTACACAGTTTCTTCTGCTGGTGAGTAAATAGGTTTAACTCTCAGAGTCTTTCTGAGTAGAATATGTCCTTAACTTATGGGCTGCAACTGGTTGCTTTTCTCTACCCAGCTTTAGGAGATGCTAAGACTTTGTTGTAAAATTGTGACAAGAACTGCACACAGTACTCCATATGCGCTGTTACTTGTGCATTTTGTAGTCTACGTATTAAGTCCCTCAATTTATCTTCAACCGTTTCATGATGTAACCTAATATTTGCCTTTGAATAGCTTCATCATATTGCTTAGATGATGAAAATGATGTGTAACATAAACCTCTAAAGCATTTTTTTCATATATTTATATTAGTGTTCCTTTTCACCATATGTAACATTTCACACTTATCTACATTAAATTGCATTTTCCAAATATTAAGCCAGTTCTGAAGCTTGTCCATGTGTTTCTGAAGTGTTTTCACCGCCTCCTCAGTATCTTCCATTTTGATGCTTTAACACTAAAATTACCAGAGCCTACGAAAAACCTTGTAGATCCTTCCCACATTAAATTGCTTCTCACCTCTCCTTCAGCATCTTTTGTCCTTTAAATGTGTTGATAAGCAGCAAACAGCAAGCACTCTGCTATCCCATCCCCCACTGGCACACAATTTTCTCAGTTCAAGTCTGTTTACCTGCGTATCAGTTGCTTGGAGTTGAATACAGTGAGAAGTCAAGCAAAATCACACCTTTTATAAATACCATATCGTTATTTGGAACACATGCATTTCATGTGTGTTCCATGTCTACAACGATCTCTGTAAACACATCGTTAAAAAAGAAACTTTTTCATGTTTTAGTAATAATTGACAAAATGTACTATAGACATGAACTTTATAATGTGTGAAGCCTGAAGTCCGAATATCAAAGAAACATTTTCACAAAAGGTACAACTATAACAGAACAAATGCGCTTTTATTCAAAAATATAACTGCAGAAAAACAACACGAGTTAGGGTGCGACATTGACACACATTTGCTACGAGCATTTCGGTGGCGCAACGGTATCAGCTGTTGACTGGTAATCTAAACTTCACGGGTTCGATCCCAGACAAGTCCGTTTTGAGAAGTGAGCTGCATGTATTCTTACTATTTTAGAATAAAAACATACATTTGATTCCAGTCTGTAACAGCCGGTGTAATTTATGATACTTGTAAAGGTTAGCTTTTTTTTTATTCAGTTTTATTCTCTCAGTCGCGTTCATGATCCCAAACCACTCCCCCCAGGCAGCATTTGACACTGCTGTTTTCACATAGACACACTATAAAAGAGATACCAACATGCAGCAACATGTGGAAACTGGCCAAGATCGGGGAGGAAAAAAAAAAAAACAGTCACGTCATGATTATAACCGCATGAAGGTATAAAAATGAATATAATGTTGCATTAGTGCACCAATGTTTTCCGAAATGTACAATACAGGTCATAAAATTTATTATTTCAAATGTTATATATATCTAAGTCTCTCTTTTTTTGTCAGAGCAGCTTTGACATCATGGATCAGAAGGTGCATACTAATTTAGTGTGAGCAGGAACACTTAAGTATAAAACTGAATAAAAACAATTCATATCCACAGTCATTCTCAGTCACGCACAACACTTACACCCACAGTTTTCCCAGTCTCGTTCGCGCACAAGATCTCTTTTCAAATAAAGAGGGGGTATAACAAAACAAGTTTGTACCTACCACGTCTATCTGAAAAATACGTCACATGGGGGAGAGGGGTGTGGAAGCTTGAACAGGAGAGAATAAAACTGAAAAAAAGTAAATAATAAAAAGACAAGTACTATAAATTTACAGACGCAAATCAAAAGTATGTTTTTATTGTATGATATAAATAATAAGAGTAGCTCTCTACTCAAAATGATAAATTTGGGAAGTAGCTGATATCGAAACTGCGACCTCATGATTGAAAGGCAGCAGTTCTTAGCATTGCACCATAGCCGTCATATCAACCGCCTACTGTAACCTGCTTTCTTTTTTCTTTGGTTAAATTCTTAAATTGTTTTGTTATACTTGTACCTTTGGTGGAAGTGTTTATTTCATATTTGTATTTTAGGTTTCACACATTATAAATTTCATGTCTACATTTTGTCAATTATTAGTAATACATGAAAAACGTTTCTGTGTTAACATTTTTACAGAGATTGTTGATGACACTGAACACACATGAAATGTATGTATTCTAAAGGACGATGTACTTTTTTTACCCAATAAAGCTCCAGCACTTCACTCGAAGATAAACACTGAGCAATGAGAAACTTCTTTGCAAATTGAACTGCGGCCGTGGGTGGGGGGGGGATGGATGAGCTGGCTGCTTGTCTTAATCGGCACATTTACAAGACAAAAAGACGCTGAGTTTTCTGGTAATTGTAGTGTTAAGTATCATATGCAAATTTCATAAGTTAACTACCTATATGGCAACAAAAACCATACCAGCCTTTAAAAGAGAAAATCTAGAAATTAAACACACTGTACTGCTGAGTACCTGCATACCTGTTTTGAATTCACTGTTTGGAAAGTGTTTAAAGAATCCTGTGCTGACATTGATGAACTGATGGGACACTGTAATACGTCATATGTAATTTTACAAGGATGCCACAATCCCCATTAAATCAGTCAAAATATATCTTATCCTATTATCCTGTTATACATAAATAGTAATCGGGAAGAGCCAAGTAACTACAAGCTAGTAGGCTTAATGTGTATCACAGGTGCATTAACAGAAGGAATTAATAAGTGGAAGTTTCAGCAGAACATGGCAAAAAAATTAGTTTTAGGAAACAGCCACCAGATGGTCGTGTTTTACTAATATGCTGCAATTCTATAAGGAAGCAACAAATAGATATAATCAGAGTGGGGCATATATTATCCATCCATGCATTATCCAACCCGCTATATCCTAACACAAGGTCATGGGGGTCTGCTGTATTGGAGCCAATCCCAGCTAACACAGGGTGCAAGGCAGGAACAAATCCCGGGTAGGGTGCCAGCCCACCGCAGGGTGCATATATTATTTATCTTGATTTCCAGTAAGCATCTGATAAGATCCCACTTGACAGGTTGGCCATCAAACTAAAAGAAGAGGGTGTTCAGGGTGCAGAGTGAGGGAAGGATGCAGTATTTTCTAAAACACAGCAACTGTGGGTTATAGTACAAAAATCCTTATTAAAATTTGGGTGGTGTCCCAAGTGTCAGTGCTAGGTCTGCTGCTATATTTCATTTAAAATTGTAGTTAATGACAAGCTAGGTGTTGTGGCAGATAATCTAGAATTCACTGAACAATTATAGCGGGACCTATATAGTATACAGGCTTGCATATTTGTGCCAGATAAAATTTAATGTAAGTAAACATAAGGTATTACAAGTAGGAAGTAAAAATGTTTTGCATGAATACACAATGGGAAGTCAAAGATAAAACAACAGCTTATGAAGAAGGACTTATGAGCATTCTATATTCTCCTGTCTTCTGCCTCTTGCTAGGTTACACCCATCACCTGCATGTCCTCTTTAACCAGAACCATCAACCTTCGCTTAGGCCTTCCTCATTTCTTCTTGCATGGCAGCCTTATCCTTAACATCCTTCTCCAATTATACACAGCATCTCTACTCTGCACATGTCCAAACCAATGCAAGCTCGCCTCTTTGACTTTGTCTCCCGACCGTCCAACCAAGGTTGACCCTCTAATAGCTTTTAGATTTTATTTTTTGGTTTGATATACTTTATTAATACCAGAGGGGAAACTGTCTTTTCACATGACCTTTATTGATTATTCACACAAATAAATAAATCTCTATATATAATCTTCATTTGGATCTTGATCTTTGTTTATCCGCAAATGAATTAGAAGAAGCACTACATGGCAGTAGAGAAACACCTAAAACATAGGCATTGCATTAAGAATCTCCTCCAGGCTTATACTACTGAAGACTGTAGTACAATAATCCCTCGCTATATCGCACTTCGGGTTCTGGAACGCAACCCCCGCGATCGAGGAGGGATTACTGTATTCCAGTCACACCTCAAAACACAGACATTCAAACTAAACAAATTGATGTGCTTTAACTAAAGAGATCTTCATTTAGATCTTGATCTTTGTTTGTCCGTGAATTCCACGCATGTGCAGACCACCTTCCAGTTTAGTACGTTGTTGTTACTCACGGATGTCAACAATGTGCCGGAATAACGAAAGGGGTGGTGGATAGTGTTACGCTGGTTTGCTCCTGAGGCCTGGTTAGAGAATGAGATTGCTGAAGATAAAAGGTACGTGTGTACGTAACATATGAATGAAAGAAAGACAGTGGGTAAAATGAATAACAACGTAACAGCACGTTCCGGAAATTATTATTGTTACGTTGTAGCCGGCAAGTGCTGCACGTCTCACAGTTGTACCGTGGCTTGCTCACATGTCAGTGAAGCGATCGCTATTTATGCTTTAAAGAGCCTGGATACCTATGTGTCCCCCTTTAATAACCATTGCTCCGTGTATATTGCCTTACTCTTTGGATTGCCACAAAGCAACCTGCGAGATTAGAGCAACGTTGAGAAGACATCGTGAGAGGAAATGACAGCGTCCTGAAAACGAGACGGACTGTGAACAGACAGAAGCAGAAATGCTCCTACACCACCACATAATTACGATTTGGACAGTGATTCCGAGTAGGCCGTTCCTATCAAATCAATATCCAAGGGTTTTCTTTTGTAGTTTTGTTTCCCTTATAAAAAATCATAATGCTGTGTGACGAAGTGCCCAGTTCACGACTGGCAGCCGCGTTTAAACAGGGAGCCCTTCACAGACAACTTTAACACGCGCAACGTAGTTGGGTGCACATGGCTAGTATTATATAAATGAAAACACTTTTTCAAAAAACAAGAATAAGAGAAAACAGACTCAAATTCATAAAACCTCCCACAAATACAAATAAAATGTCCTTTTAACTGGGAAAATATTATAAAAAGAAATACTACTTGGCAATATGGTATATAAACAAACTCCAATATTTCTTGGTACATGGAACAACAAAGACATGAAAGAGGACAAATATTTTCTTAAAAAGTGGTACATTGTAAGATATTTGAGACTCTAAATAGATCAGAATAGGCTGTCAGGGAGTAATTTCTGAAGATGCCTTTCAAATACAAACATTCTAAAAGAGCATATTGTGAATTATCATGGCTAGAAAGTCTGCACTACTGATAACCTTGAGTACCAAAATGCAATGCATGTCTTAATTTTTAGACATCATTAAAACAGCTATACAAGATTATAACATAAAAAGGCTAATATTCTGGGCTAAATATTTTACATTTGAATAACACAGAATGAACTACAGCATATGAACAAGAAGTTTGTACAATATGCAATTAACCTCAATACAAAATACAAGTTTAAGATTTTTTTTTTCTTTAAAACTACTAATATATCATGCTCATGTATATATTACATTCTATCCCGACAGACTTACAGTATCAGTGCACAAAAAAACTGTACGAAAAACAAAATAATTTTAAGATCTTCAAAAAAAATCATATTAATATATGAATTCATGCTTTGCTTAATTTTTATGGACCTAAAGTGCATGAAAAAATATTCCTAAAATATTAAAGGCACCATACTCACAAAATAAAAATGAATTATGTTCTCTTCATATAGTATAAGGTAGGAATAAGATAATATTTACAATTTACCAAAAAAATAGGTAGAATAGTCCAGAGCCGATTCTTGCATCCTATGGTGCAGGGCTTGGTTCAGTAAACCTCCAACCCTTAAGTGGATTAGCCCGAACAAAACACCCAGTTATAACGGAAGGGAAAAAAAATCCATATATACATTATCCAACCACGTTATATAAATATATTTCAAAACAGTACTATTACTGTCGCAATATAATAGTACTATATATTTTTAGTAAGTATTTGTAGAGCTTATGTTTTATTATTGTTTCAAACATAAATCACGATAAGCTGAAGAAAGCATTTGCTATTTGTTGGGATTTTAAAAAAAATGTGTTAAAAGCAAATCAGGTTGCATTAACGTGTTTGTTTACGATGACGGGAGGTAAGTGACGCGGACGCATCACGTGACAAGATCCCGCATATATTACAATATCACACTTGAAACGCTGCAAAAAAAAAAAAAACTTCCATTCGTTGTTTAAGACAATGTACCAACACGGTACCGTAGCTTTGGGCGCAAAGTCCATTTTTGGGATACACTCACTCATACATACCTGAGCAATTCTGAACCCCAAACTATCAACACCATCCAAATAAACTAATATTGCGCTGGTGCAAAACGTTTACCCTGTAATTCCCTGGCTCTGCGACTGGTCCAAACTGCTCAACTTCGCAAACTGAACCTGAGGAGCCGCAGGAAAAAAAAGACCCTGAACGTGACGTCTCTGTACCGTGGTACGTATTGACTTCTGTAAATCCTGGCTACTGATAAGGAACTTTTAATTTTTTACTAAATGATAAGGGCAGGAAATACAAGCAAGTCCCAGTAGAGGCGACGCCGCTAGGCTACTACGCCACCGTTTTGCTTCAAAAATGTTTTAAACATTAACAACCAACAACGTATGTCGTGAACTGTTAAGGTGCTAGGTATGCATAACTTTTAGACGTCCACATTTATAAACAGCTGTATGTTACCGATCAGCTATAACTAACCATACTCACCTGTACAGAAGCACGTCAAAGAGGGTCCTACCCTGAACATTTAATAGGTGTGCATACAGCGTACGGCATTCGCAGGTGTTATTCAACTGTTCTGCGTCGTTGGTGATCAAACCCTGCAAAAAAACTATGGTGTCCTCACCACGCAGGCTTAACAACTGGCGATGGGTCAGCTCATAACAGCTATAACTTGCTGCCCGCCTGTAAACTCGAAATAGACTTCTACGGCAGATGTCATATAAAAGAGCTCTTCTATACACACGGGACAAGAAACAGGTAATCATTTTTTCCAGTTCACAAACACGTCAGGCACTTAATACCAATGCTGAACAGCGAAGAATAAAAGAGCAACCATTATCTATCCCATAATGCTTTATCTCTTTAAAAAAAAAAAAAAATCCCTACTCTCTTTCTCCAAAAACACCCATTCAACAACATGTGGTCCTCCCGCTATATTGCCCTCTGCTGGATGAATGATTGATTACACAAACGGCTGTAATAATTTTCCACCTTTTCTAATTGTCAGCCTTTTTGTTTATATGAATTCATCAAGATGTATTACTTTTAAAACTGCAAATATGCACCTTGACAAAAGTGCAAAAACATATTATGACTGCAAGCATATTTTTTTTTAGTTTTAACATGGATTTTATTTGTTATGTGTATTTGATATGAAGAGGATAAGCAAAAAAAATATATATAAAGTTAGTTTGAAGTCACAAAAAACAAAATTTACAGTGTTATTACAATCTGTTTGAACTTCAGGTTTGTATCCAGAAGCCCTTGTTTGAAAGTTCTGGCTGTGAAACTATGTTTAACAAATACAGCTCATGTAAATGATTACTGTGCTTGCCAAAGTGCTGCAAACGTTATACATTATGGTAAGGTTGCTAAGACATTGAACCTTAAATCATAAGGTTCCATTCTGGACTCAGCCTTACTGAGAAACCCCACACACGTCTGTTAGACTGCCTATGCTCCAAGTGTGAAAATAACCTTAAACTCTTTAGTACTAGGGTGTTGTACTATGTTAGCTGTTATGAATGTAGACAAAAGCCAAGCAAAATGACACCTTTTATTGGCTAACTAATATTGTGTAATCTTTTTAGTTAGCCAATAAAAGGTGTCATTTTGCTTGGCTTTTCTCTACACTTAAACTCTTTTAAAAGTAGTGAACACAATTAAATTCTTTCTTACATTTTTCAATCAAAAGGGAGAATGTTGCCACTCTCCAGTGAATATATGAATGCTTTCAAATACATAACCACTGAGGTGACATGGTGTGTGTGGTGGTATGAGTACAGCAGTAATAGCAAGGGTAAGAGTGTCATGGAAGAATAATGTATCCTGAACTTGCACAATCCTTTTGAATAAAGGGATCAGCTAAATACAATGATAATTGAAATCAGCCTTAAGTCTAAGTGATTTGAGAAGCAGTCAATATGTTCTTTGTAGTTAAATAATTATCCTGTCCTACCTTCTATCAAGGACATATTGGGATCCACAGCTATTTTTCATCTTCAGATCTTGGACATTGCTAATGTGAGTCTCTTGCTCACATCCAAGCAAGAATACCAGAATTATGTGGAGGGAGAAATTCATTTTAGTTTAAGAGTACAATTCATAAAATACACATCAACACACTTCCTCATTTTTGTAGTTTTTCAACAAATAACTGATATACACTTGTTTTTAATAATAAGTTAATTTACAGCATGACGTAGCATATGGATATAAGCATGTATACACAGATACAGTATAATAAACAAACAAGAGCACAAATTTGTTAATTCTCTCTGTTTATGTCTTATCTAAGAATTACTGAGGCAATCACTATTTATTTGATACTAACTTTTAAATGGGTTTGTAAAATGTTTTTGTCTTTTAGCCAGTTAAATTATTAAATCTTTGACCAGTTCACAGGATTCTCACTGTCTGCTTGCTTCGGAACAGCTATGTTTCTCATCACAGCGTGAGCGCAAAGTAATATGTGTGTATGTGTTTGTTTATGGATGATATACACAGTTTGAAGATTCTTTGTGGCTAGTGTCAGTTGCTAGGAGCTAAAAGGAAAGAGCCTGCACACTCACAAATTTAGCATTTCTGTTAAATTTTTAAAACGGAAACATAAAAGTATACAAGTTGTGACTTGAAACTTAAGTAATAAATACAGTTTACCAACAACCAGAAATACATATTCTATAATATATTTATTGGCTTTACCTTGGCTATAAGGTTGCAAGCGGAATTAGCCTAGGAACCAAATATGCAGTAAAAGTATTTATTATTTTGTCTGGTTCTGGTCTCATCAAGGGATGTATGTAATGATATGTTCTAAGGTATTTAGTGCCCACAGAGAGATTTTCAATTGACTATGTGGTGAAAGAGTGTGCTTTATGTTTCATTCTCAAGGTCTTTTACAGTTTGGTCACACATTCTGATTACCAGCTGGACTACAGATGGTCTTTGTTGTTTCACACAGAGATTCTCTCATGCTGGGGTAAAATATGTATGCTGAGAGTTAGTAATCAATAAACTCTTTTTTTTTCAGTAAAAGGAAAGTGTTGCTTTATTTGCATGGGCAGTCTTGCGTGTGCACCTTACTGTCCTTTAGTGATTCTAGACTCTATGATGCACCCACCCTGAACTCAGTTATAAAATGTATTCTGCTGTTAAGTTCCACACTAGACTTTTCCCTTGCAGTAGACTGTTGCTTATCCTTTGTTATGAGCTACATCCAAGACAGTAACAGGTCTGCTGCAGATAATAGATTTAATCTTAGGGTTTAGCTGGTAAAGAGAGTGCAAGGAACTATTGCTGAAACTAGAGTATATAGGAAGGGGTAGAGCAGGCTTGACTGAACTTTTTATGTGCTGATTCTAGCACAATATGAATAGAAGTGGGATTAAAATATCGCTTCCATGCTGCTCTCTAGTGTGAAAGTCAGTAGTAAAATCTACCTTTTAGGTTATTTTTTTTTTTTGTTGAAAATTTTAAATTATATTATCACCTAATTCTGCAAACTATTCTATACAGCATTTTCTGCCTTACTGTAACTGCCAACACAAGCTTTGAATTGCCTCTGACAAATTCAGAGATACATATTTTCGCAGTTTTTCCCCTGCATTTGACACCTTTTTTCTGCTGGTGACTGTAGTGCTATATGATTATGTTTCTTCTTTCTTCCAAATAAAAACCAAGAAAAAAGAATTAAAGATCTTTGCAAACTATTTGCAAAAGAAACAAGTAAACAGCTCATCAAGACAGCCCCTCTAATATGATTTGTGATTTCTCACTCTCAACCTCTGGCAAGTCTTGTAACTTTTTATTCGGACCTTCCATTATCTTATTGCTTTTCTGTATGCTGGCAAAATAACACTCCATTTATGTACTGTGCACTTCATCTTCTGTCCAAGGTAAGTACTTTTTCATAACTATTTACTCCAAAAGAAAATCTATAAATAGTTATATTTTATCACAAACTAAATCTTGTGACCTGAAATTGTCTCACCAAGTGTGACTCTGAAAACTCTCTCTTTTCATTTTGTGACTCAAACAGTGAATGAGTACAATCTTGTCTTGTCTTGTCATATATCAGAGGTTTTCTTTTTATTGTTAAAAGTAAATATTTGAGCTTTAAGTTTAGGTGTGTCAAGCAACAATCAAATGTCTTATTTTTAGACCAGAAATAATGCATTTTTTATATTAAATTCTGCCATGGATAAAATTTGCTATAGCTGCTAAAAGGAATACAAAGGCAAAAACTTGTAACAGTAAGCTGTCTTTTATCCAATCGGCAAAGGCTAAACTTTCCCTTAAATCGTAGATGAATATATCTTTTTATTTTTTCCGGGAAGATTGAAAACTCTCTCTTTGGACTGAGGACACTCACCCATTTTTTCTTTAGGACCGAATATTTTTCCTCTACCTACAGTTCTTGGAGCTGGACACTCTGAAATCTCTGTAAAGACCCAAGGGAAAGTCACAACATCCAACCTTCTAGTTCAAGCTCTGTACCATTGACTAAGCCCAGTCTAAAAAGACTGAGAAGCATACCCTGAAAAAGGTAATCATAGCATGCAAAATCGTGTGCCAAACTGAATCACATTTTTCCCTGTACAGCTTCTGAGGACATGACAAAGAGCCTATTAACCAAAACAAGGTGGAGAAGACAACACCTTGCTACAGACATCAACAAAGGACTGTGTGGCAACAACAAGCAAGTCAGCACAACATTGGACATCTTAATAGTTTGGTATCATAAAACTGATTTACCTAGGCTAAAATATATTAGAACTCTAAGTAGCTACCGGTAGTAAAAAGCCTACCAAAAGTCTAGTTTTCTCTTGTTTAATTAACTGTGTCAAATTTTTAACTTTAACAGAGGTGAAATACTCTAGAAACAAAAAACCTTGAGTCTGAATCTAATGGGTCAGCTCTTTCTCACCCATGGTTGTGGATTAAATCAAGGTTGAGCAGACTGTAACTGCCTGTAAAAAATTCCAAATGTGAAACTACTGATGAGCTGCCAGGATGCCCCTTTGGCACTGAATCCGAGGGAGAAGAAATGGGCTGCACACTACATCCCCCAGAACACTTGGTGGCAGTCCCCTGGGTTGTATGGGGACCACTGGCTCCTTTTATAGCCCACCTGGAAGTGCTCCAGGTGATGATTGACCTAATTCAGGCTGCACTTCCTGGTGTGGCTGCATCACAGCCCACACAGGCTCAGGAAGCAATGCAGCTCCCCCTGGTGGTGGCCATGGAGCCCAACAGGGCTGAACTGTGGTGTTCCATGATTGTGGCCCTGATGCAACCCGGGGGGCTGCCACCAAGCATTCTGGGGGACGTAGTGTGCAGCCCATGTCTGTTCTCCAGGATTCAGTGCCAAAGGGTGTCCCAGCCATCTGCCACACTGGCTATACTCTTCAATTTTAAATTTCTTTGTTTTACTTAATAAAATTAATTTAAACAATCATAATGGGATATCTGATTAGAATGCTAAAATGATGTATTTTATGTAATTTAAAAAATACAAAAAAAATCAAAACAAATGTTGTAATTAAAAAATACATAACACATGTTAAACTACACATGAACAGATTCTACGGAAAGTTCTCTTGCCTCTATAGTTAGCAACATAAACTTATCTAACAATACAGTCTTTGGAAAACCAATCAACAGCTGACAGCTGTCACGCTGTGTTGCACTTCTGTTTTTGAAAGGGGAAGACAGTAAATTAGACTGACCTTTTAACATTGTCATTTCCAAAATTTCTGTAAAAAACTTTCCTACAGGAAAAAGGTTCATTCCAGAGGAACAAAAAACTGTCCAGAGATCTCAATTATTTCTATACTATTTCTCCTAGACACAAATAAGACTGTGCTAAAAAAATAAACAGTATTGTCTTCTCCCTCTCATTTATTCCTCATGAGCAACAATCTTTTTTTGTTCTTACATAAGACTTCATGTGACTTATAAAAGAGATCTTTTTATAGTCTGAAAATCTGCTTAGTTTCAGCTTCAAGTGTATATCTCAATTCTGGCAATGTCTGTGATCTCTACTGAAGCTCCAGTATGTTTTCATGTATAGTAGTTTGAAGGAACACTGTGTATTCACTACGTGTTTTACAACAGCTAGGGGGAAGTGATTAAAGATGAACTCAAGGTGAAGCATAAGCAGACGCATGTAAAGTCTAGAAAAAAGCACATTTTGTTATGCTGCATGGCACACAGTCAAGTGCATGTGTTGTAATGTGTTGCAGTTGGTTATTAAACGTTGTTAAAGTTAATTGAAGCCTCCACGGTCATTTCACATGGTGTCAGAATTGAAGGAAGAGAGTCATGGCAAAGTCTAATCCTCCAATGAACTCCTTCAACAAGCTGGGAGAGTAGCCAGATTGGAAACAACTTTTTGCAAGATTTACGACTGCCACTAAGCTAAACAAGGAAAATGGTGACATCCAGGTGAGCAGCTTAATTTATGCCATGGGGAGCAAGGTGGAAAATGTTTAAAAATCTTTTGTTTTTGTGGAAGAACCACACTGAAATGACTTTGTTTTGAGAAAGTTTAACAACTATTTTCTGTCGAGAACGAATGTGATACATGAATGCACATGCTTTCACCAATGAATGAACTGGCTTGGGGAAAATGTCGAGACTTTCATCAGAGCTTTATATGGACTGTCGGAGCACTGTAACTTTGGCATGAGTAGTGAATAATATATCTGCGACCAGATAGTTGTCGGAATACTCGATAAATATGTTTTGTGTAAGCTGCAGCTGACAAAGGACCTGTTGTTGCCGCTGTCCATTGAGAAGATCAGTCAGTCAGAAAAGGTTGCTTCTCAAATCAGCGTGCAGCGAGAATGATACCTGAAGTCACACTAATGCGCAGCAAGAAATTCAAACACTATGGTAACCAAAATAGGGGAATAAGTAGCCAACACGGAGGAAACGACAGACAGTGCAGTAACTGTGGGAAAACGCGTCATAACAAAGATGAATACTGCCCAGACAATAAATCCACATGCAACTCATGCAATAAAGTAGGACATTGGAGTAGAGTGTGTATGAACAGGAAGGCTGTGAGCAAAGTTACAGAGCAAACACCAACATATTTCCTAGGTGTGTTGAGTAAAGCAGATGGGTCAGCAGAGTAATGGTCTATCAAGTTATTAGTGGGCTCCACATCGGTTGAATCTATTGAGAAGTGTGGATGAAGCTGTGAGCATTGGAGGACGCCAGCTGGAATACAGTGAGCATGGTACATTAAAGGCTGAACATGTGAGAATACAGCTGAAAGACAATGCACAGCCATGTGCAATACATGCAGCATGGTGCATACCACTACCTATGCTACAGAAAGTAAAGAATGAGCTCCAGAGAATGGATAGTTGAGGTTCCTTGGACAACTCATTGACCGATCAGGGATCAGGCCGGATCCCAGTAATGTGGAAGCTGTTCTACAATTGCCACCACTGAGAGGTATACAGGAGTTGAAAAGAATTCTGGGTATGGTGAACTATTCATTCCCAACCTTTTGACAGTGGGGCTTCCCCTGTATGAACTTCTGAAAGAAACAAACACTTGTGTTTAGAATTACAACAGCTTTTGAACATATAAAGCAGCTCCTAACTACTGCACCAGTGCTTACTTACAGTATGTGAATAAGGCTATAGCCATATCCGCTTATAGCGGTGCTACATGATTAACGTCGTCTTAAATGTATTGTGCTGAGTCGCATCGTTCGTAGCATTGTCCCGTTTATGTAGTCTATGATGCGTCTGTGTAAATGTTGTTCCCCTGAAAACAAAGGGGGAAAAAAGAACGCTGCAGGACAGGGACCCCTCAAGGTAATTTTTCTGTCCACCTATCAAGTCCATCCAGTTTTTCATTTTTTAAAAGAGAGGAGGGAGAGAAGGAAAGGAGATAGAGGAGGAAAAGGATAGAAACCAGAACACAACACAGAAACAAATCAAAACACAGAGAAATGCTGATCTGGGTCATCACGCACCTTTCCACAGTTTGCTGCTCTCAATGTCGGACCTGTAACAATTTCTCCATTCTCACAAAACTCCGGAGTTCAGTAGTAACAGGACACGCCAAAGACCATATGGTGAGACAGTTTCCTTTTATTTTGGGAAAGGAGTAAAGAATCAAGTGCTTTCACATCGCATTTACCGCTGGACAGTTTGTAACCTGTTCAAGTTGAATATTGTTAATCATTCTCCGGATGATTTCCTGGTCTTTTCCTCTGTTATATTTTCATGTGCATCATATCTGTTTTGTGTTTGTTTACTCTGTATATTTATTGCTGCACTGATTATTATAATATTCCACCATTCACTTGTGGGGTTGTGTGTGTTAGGTGAGGGGGAGTGGGAGGTGAGACATTTATACTTTCTGGCATTTTGTTTCACTTCTTTTCATTAATATATATAATAACTTTTAGTAACTTATCTACTGTTTGTCTTTTTTTGCCCATTTGATTGCCGATTGGGGAAGTAATTAGAAGAGGTACAACTTGTCTAGGTATTATTGTAAACCTTGTTTAACCAATTTAATTTCATACTTGGTTTGACTTAAAAAATTCAACATGGTAGGAAGGATTGTCATAAGCTAAGCTTTGTCAAGGAACAACTGTCACTTGGGGTAGTGTCAGATTGGTTATTTTGTTGATTAGCATAAAAATACCTGCAAAGCTTTTCTGTGGCTAACATATTTCCTTAACTAGTGCTTTTATCCAGATTGGTATAATCTTAATACTCAGATAATAGATAACAGATGTGTACCAGTAAAGTACAGAGATAACCTCAAAGTGGAGTTTTTGTGGTGAACCACAGTGTCAGTTGTCCCAGTTTACTTTTATTCCAATGTGTGCACTTTTCTTAAAAAAATATTGTGGTTCAAAACTTGGCTTGCAAAAGACAAATACTATATATGATAACTGTATTTATTGTTTGTGTGTGTGTGTGTTTACAGTATGACAGATAGCCCTAGCTGTGTGGCTGTAACAGGGCTGCTGACTTGACTCCAGAGTAAGAGGTTTTGCAGTTGTGGAGACAGGCAGGGCTTCTAGGTGGGCTCAACCTAGAAAACTGATAGACTTCATAATAAAGGACCATGGGGCAGCTGATCAATTGCTGGTAACTTTGTTAGTTTAATTCATCTAGTAGCAGAGAGCAATGATGACTGTAAAGTACCGAACTGTTGTATTTTCTTGTCCATCTCATCTAGTTTGGGGACCTGGGAGAGTGTGGGGATCTTCTCAAGGACTGAAGGATTCGCTGGGTTCATTTGGTTCAACAGTTCCCAAAAGTGCCTTGCCCAAATATCCAAGATTTAGTGTTTGTCTTTGAGCAGTGTCTCACCATCTGCAGTCTGAGCTGGAGCTACATTATGTCGAGAAGGGCCCTAAATTTCATTGATGTCATTGTAGAACTCATAAGTCTTGTTTTCATCAGCGTAGCATTGGATTTCAGTGGCCTTGTTAACCCACCAGTTGTTTTGGATTTCACTGAGCCTACATTGTGTTTTTTTCCACTTTGGCAGGAGGGAAGCTTATGACATATTTTCAAGATAAGCTAGAAATGCTGCATTCTTGGCCTCTAGGAGTGGGAGAATCTTGTCTATGACCTCAGAACCAGTCTGGACTTTTCCTCTTGGAGAATGCAAGGGCTTTGTTAGAGAAGGACTGCAGGGATGTGAATCCACAGTTCATCAATATCAGGATTGGTAGTTATGAAGTCAGCATCTGTGGTTGGGATCTAGATGTGTTCAAACTGGGTATGAAGATGGCTTGTCCATGCGTTTCTGGTGTCAATTCCTGCAAGGGATGCAATATTGTGGTGTGGCTTGTTGGATTGTCTTCTAGTCGGTGGTCTAAGTACAGTGCGGAGGATGAACCAGACAAGTCTATGGTTTGTCCAGCATTCTACTCCTCACATCATTCATGTGATCAAGACAACCTTGGGATCATAGCAACAGACATTCATATACAGGTGCTGGTCATAAAATTAGAATATCATGACAAAGTTGATTTATTTCAGTAATTCCATTCAAAAAGTGAAACTTGTATATTAGATTCATTCATTACACACAGACTGATGTATTTGAAATGTTTATTTCTTTTAATTTTGATGATAACTCATAACTAACGAAAGTCCCAAAATCAGTATCTCGGAAAATTAGAATATCAATCAAGACCAATGCAAAAAAAGGATTTTTAGAAATGTTGGCCAACTGAAAGGTATGAACATGAAAAGTATGAGCATGTACAGCACTCAATATTTAGTTGGGGCTCCTTTGGCCTGGATTACTGCAGCAATGCAACGTGGCATGGAGTCAATCAGTCTGTGGCACTGCTCAGGTGTTATGAGAGCCCACGTTGCTCTGATAGTGGCCTTCAGCTCTTCTGAATTGTTGGGTCTGGCATATTGCATCTTCCTCTTCACAATACCCCATAGTTTTTCTATGGGGTTAAGGTCAGGCGAGTTTGCTGGCCAATCAAGAACAAGGATACCATGGTCCTTAAACCAGGTACTGGTAGCTTTGGCACTGTGTGCAGGTGTCAGGTCCTGTTGGAAAATGAAATCTGCATCTCCATAAAGATCGTCAGCAGCAGGAAGCATGAAGTGCTCTAAAACTTCCTGGTAGACGGCTGCGTTGCCCTTGGACCTCAGAAAACACAATGGTCCAACACCAGCAGATGACATGGCACCCCAAACCATCACTGACTGTGGAAACTTTACACTGAACCTCAAGCAACGTGGATTCTGTGCCTCTCCTCTCTTTCTCCAGACGCTGGGACCTTGATTTCCAAAGGAAATGCAAAATTTACTTTCATCAGAGAACATAACTTTGGACCACTCAGCAGCAGTCCAGTCCTTTTTGTCTTTAGCCCATTTGAGACACTTCTGACGCTGTCTCTTGTTCAAGAGTGGCTTGACACAAGGAATGTGACAGCTGAAACCCATGTCTTGCATACGTCTGTGCGTGGTGGTTATTGAAGCACTGACTCCAGCCTCTCTATTAATATGCTTGTACACAGAGCTCTGTGAATAGTGAAGCCAATTCCATGAATCCACATCTCCGCCTTTGGTTGGCCTTTCCAGAAGAAAATGATGAATCCTTGATCAACAACTCAACTCACTGAGGGGACAGATGTTCACCTTGTAGCATTGTAGTCCTGAAGCTATGAAGGCTGTTCTCCAAGGTGGACGGTTGGTATTGCTGAAATCCATGAGTGTGCAGACATT
Organism: Polypterus senegalus; assembly: GCF_016835505.1. NCBI lineage: Eukaryota > Metazoa > Chordata > Cladistia > Polypteriformes > Polypteridae > Polypterus > Polypterus senegalus. The sequence continues at coordinate 115,168,896 of NC_053158.1, forward strand.
CCAAGCAGCTTGGATAAAAGATTTTGTGGTTTTTCGACCGCATGTAGAAGGGTGAATCACGAGGAACGGTTTTCTGGCTGAATAGAGATGGGACAAACTTTGTTTAGGGCAGAAATAAATTTGAAGAAAAAACTCTGAACCTATTCCCTTTATTTATTTATGTATTTATTTATTGACAATTCATTATAGTTACTAAGGTGAAGACAAACTTTGTGGCTGATTTGCATCCAAAATGTTTTAAAAACAAAAAAGCTAAAAAAAATACAAAAAAAGTGTTTTGAATTTCACCTTTGTTTGTACATATGCAAAAGCACCTGCATCTCACCATCCCTCTTCTCCCTCCTTACCTTCTTTTTCCCTTTCAACTCTTTTTCTCTCCCTGTCTCTTTACATCTGCTAAATTCTAGCTATAGCATTAGGACACAGTAATGCATGAAGAGAAATCACAGAGAGCTTGGCATTACCAACAGTTGTCAACACTAAAGTAGTTATTGTCTTTATGTCTTTTCAGTGTGTTTGAACTTTTAGTCGCATTGAGTCCAGTTAATGCCATGGAAACAATATTACAGACCCGGTGCTGTAAATAGCCTTCTAGTAATATTCAGTGTATCAGTGTACACAATGTCAGTATTAGTTGTTTTTCCAGATATAAAAGATGAAAATAATACTGTGTTAGAACAATGCATTTAATACAATAATAATGTAAGTATGCCTCTTCATAAGTAATCTGTCATTTGCTTGCAGACTGTGACCAACTTAATGCAATTCAAGTCTTTCTGGACAGTATCAGGGAGTTCAAGAGAGGCAACGTTATCTGCAGTTTCCAGTTTAAGGGTGGGCCACAAAGAATTATTTCCAGGGAGTGGGCGCTTCTTTTATTCTATCAGACTGGCAGCCATACACCACGAGGCTAATCAAGATTGCATGCAGCTTTTTCACTTGCATTTTGACAACTTTGCCAGTCAAAGAATGTGAAAATTCTGTGGCTTTGGAAAACATAGTAGGATTCCTGGGGGAAAAAGACTTCCTGAACCAAAAAAATGTAAATGTAATTCCATCCATCCATTATCCAACTACAGGGTCACGGGGGTCTGCTGGAGCCAATCCCAGCCAACACAGGGCACAAGGCAGGAAACAAACCCCGAGCAGGGCATAAATTTAATTCTCAATTACAAAATGTAATTGTGTTGAAAATAAAGTAATCATTAGCTGTTTACAGAGATATTCTTCTTATTCCATCTGGACTACAGCATATGTGGAGTGGTGCCATAAGTGGGTGGACCTCATTGGAAATGTCCAAATTGAACATGTGCTCCACAGGAGCCTGTGAGGGCAGCAACAATAAAACCTGAAGAAGCTTACACCCATTGTTATTTATTCACTTTCGTGTGTAATATTTCTCCTCCTCCAACCCTCACCAACTCTGCAAAACTGGATAATATAAAATGTTTTAATTTAAAATAGTCATGCAATAAAATGCATATATTGCTGTGAGTTTTTTTTGTTAAAAATATTTATTACTATATAAAATATTATTATTTTATATTTTATTATTCAAATATTTTATATTAATATTTATATATGTATATAGTTTACTATATTTCCAATATTTTATAATATTTAATAAACATTGATATAAAAATGTAGATTATGTATTTCTTATTTACAAGTATGTAGAATTTTGGTGGAAACACTAAGATCTACTTGTTTACTTGAGTTGCTTTTAAGTAGTTTTAAGATGCTTTTAACATAAGTTCAAATAATTTTATTAAATAAAACTCTTACATTGATGAATGAGTGTTCATTTTGTTTAACAGTTTGTGCCCATTTTATAATTGTAACATTGGCTTAAACAGAAACTTTTATTTAAAAGGCTGATAAGTTAATGTAGAAATTTTTATTCAAAGACTTGAGTGAAAAATATTCAAAGAAACATTTTTGACCGTAAGTTGCTGTGAGTGTAACTACTGGTGAACTTTATAATTTTTCATTACTTTATTAATGTAATTTATATTAATTTATTTGGAATTAATTTATTGTTGCGTTTTTCAAGTTTATGTGCATTGCTACTGAGATATCAGATGGATACTTATTTGTTCCAGTAAAGCTCCGGGATTGCTTTTATTTACTACATCCATCCATCCATCCATTATCCATCCATTATCCAACCTGCTATATCCTAACTACAGGGTCACGGGGGTCTATTTAGTACAGGGAGGAACAAATAAGTTATTAATAAGGCTTTGATTCTACACTACTGAGATCCCTGTACTTTCTCTGATTTCTCAGTCTTCTATCTGAATTTTGTCTCAACCTTAGGTTTTTTTTTCTTTGTTTTCTTGATAGTTGCTCTTAAGACATTTTAGCAGAAATACATGAGTGAAAAATGAAACCTAAACATTCCAGTAATGAGAAGAAAAATTGCGTCTCCTGCGCACTAAATAGGTCATCACTGAGCAGCATGTTTTCCTTTGTTGGGAGAGTACACAGATGAATACATTTATGAACCGGTAAATTTTAAATTTGGCCCTTCACTCCTTACTGTTGCAGATCAAACCTTTACATTGGCTCAGATAAAGGTTTAGTTACAGTACCTACTAGCCAAAGACCTGTCAGTCAATAATCAGGAGCAGTGTCCCTGATGTACTGCTAATGCTACATATTTATATATTCTTTGTAACTATGGCAGAGATTGTTGAATGAAATGTGATAAGAAATGATCAGCAAGAATCTATCAGTGTCTCTGTCACTTAGCATTACTTAGCATTTCTGATTCTGGTAAAACCACAGGTGGGAGAGTCAGAGTCAGGCAGCCCTATCAGAAGAGTATTAAATGATTGGGTTCAGAGTTGATACTGTATATCAGAGGATATATAACTTAAAGGTTTTCAATCCCTATATATTTCTTATTGTAAAACTCTGTAAAGCCTGTTTTTTCCAGCCTAAAAATATTGACAAATTAAGAGGGTCTCTAAATGAGGAGGATACTGGGAAATTAATTCATGTATTTATTTTTAGTAGCACTAACAATTGTAATGTGCTATTCAACTATATGCATCTGTAAGTTAATTAAAAAATGTTGCTGTAAGAACCATAACAAGAATTAGAAATTACAACTACATAATTCCAGTTTTTAAGTCTTTACATTTGGGTCCCAATTAAGTTTAGGACTAAGCATTTTTAACATATAAAGCCTTAAATGACCATGGCCTGACTTACCTATCTGAACTTATCATTGTTTACAAATCCATACATTAATATCTCAAGATGTTGTCTTACTGAAGATTCCATGGATTAGCAAAATAATAGTGGGAGATTGAGCTTTCAGATAAATGCCTTTAAAGCTGTGGAAAATAATCTGTCTGCTTGTGTAAGAGATGTCCTTTTAGTTTCAGCTTTTAAATCCAGACTGAAGATTCACTACTTTGGTCTAGAATACTCTTTTAAGAGGTCCTCATTAACTCTGCATATTGTATCTGTATTTGTTAGTTATTTGTACAAAAATATTAGTTTTGTTTTCCTCTCCTCTGTCGTCAAATGGCTATAGTTCAACAATCAGTTAATGGACAGATATTATTATGTTATATATACAGTATGTACAACCCCAATTCCAATGAAGTTGGGACGTTGTGTAAAACGTAAATACAAACAGAATACAATGATTTGCAAATCCTTTTCAACCTATATTCAATTGAATACACTACAACGACAAGATATTGCATGTTCAAACTGATAAAACTTTATTGTTGTTTTGCAAATCTTCACTCATTTTGAATTTGATGCCTGCAACACGTTCCAAAAAAGCTGGGACAGGGGCATGTTTACCACTGTGTTATATCACCTTTCCTTTTAACAACACTCAATAAGCGTTTGGGAACCGAGGACACTAATTGTTGAAGCTGTTTAAGTGGAATTCTTTCCCATTCTTGCTTGATGTACAACTTCAGTTGCTCAACAGTCTGGGGTCTCCGTTGTCATATTTTGCGCTTCATAATGCGCCACACATTTTCAGTGAGAGACAGGTCTGGACTGTAGGCAGGCCAGTCTAGTACCCGCACTCTTTTACTATGAAGCCACGCTGTTGTAACACATGCAGAATGTGGCTTTGCATTGTCCTGCTGAAATAAGCAGGAACGTTCCTGAAAAAGATGTTGCTTGGATGGCAGCATATGTTGCTCCAAAAGCTGTATGTACCTTTCAGCATTAATGGTGCTTTCACAGATGAGCAAGTTACCCATGCCATGGGCACTAACACACCCCCATACCATCATAGATGCTGGCTTTTGAACTTTGCGCTGATAACAATCTGGATGGTCCTTTTCCTCTTTGGCCCGAAGGACATGACGTCCATGATTTCCAAAAACAATTTGGAATGTGGACTCGTCAGACCACAGCACACTTTTCCACTTTGCGTCAGTCCATCTCAGATGAGCTCGGGCTCAGAGAAGCCGGCGGCGTTTCTGGGTGTTGTTGATATATGGCTTTCGCTTTGTATGGTAGTTTTAACTTGCACTTGTAGATGTAGCAACGAACTGTGTTAACTAACAATGGTTTTCTGAAGTATTCCTGAGCCCACATGGTAATATCCTTTACAGAATGATGTCGGTTTTTAATGCAGTGCCGACTGAGGGATCGAAGGTCACGGGCATCCAGTATTGGTATTCGGCCTTGCTGCTTACGTGCAGAGATTTCTCCAGATTCTCTGAATCGTTTGATGATATTATGGACAGTAGATGATGAAATCCCTAGATTCCTTGCAATTGTACGTTGAGAAACGTTGTTCTTAAATTGCTGGACTATTTGCCCACACCCCATCCTTGCTTGTGAATGACTGAGCCTTGTGGGGATGCTCCTTTTATACCCAGTCATAAGCATCTATCTATCTATCTATCTATCTATCTATCTATCTATCTATCTATCTATCTATCTATCTATCTATCTATCTATCTATCTATCTATCATGACAAACACTTGTTTCCAATTAACCTGTTCACCTGTGGAATGTTCAAAATAGGTGTTTTTTGAACATTCCTCAACTTTCCTAGTCTTTTGCTGCCCCTGTCCCAGCTTTTTTGGAATGTGTTCTAGGCATCAAATTCAAAACAAGTGAAGATTTGCAAAACAACAATAAAGTTTATCAGTTTAAACATTATATATATTGTGTTCATCGTATATTCAATTGAATATATATGTTGGAAAGGATTTGCAAATCATTCTATTCTGTTTTTATTTACATATTACACAACATCTCAACTTCATTGGAATTGGGGTTGTAAATCCATTTCAAACAACTTTGTTTTCCTGTCTGTGTAAACAAATCTGAGTCTTTATGTGTAATCCTTAAAGTAATTGGTATCTAATGAAGTTTGCCATTGCATTTACCTATGGATCTGTTGCACTGCTGTGAGCCTGCACTCAGTAAAGAACACTATGCAAAAATAAACTGAATAAAAATTAAATTGAACCTCTGTCAGCTCTATTCCAAGAACTTCTTTGCCATGGTCACATGAAAGGACAGTTTGAAGGACATGATCTCTCTCTTCTATGTGCTGCCAAAGTAAGGAGATGCAGGAGAGTTAAACTTCATTTATGTTTTCTTGGAGCCTTGGTCAGACCATATCTCATAGGGTCTTTCCCTCCAGGCAACAAAGTGCCTTAAAGAAACAGCCACTGTCTATATGGTTGATAAGATCTAGCTAAATTCTTCTTAGTAGTCATACATGTCATTAAATGGAGTCTCAAATATAACATGAATAAGATGTGAGACCTCGAAAGGGCTTCACTATCTATGCTGGGTTCCCTTTGCCTGCATGGAAAAAGCCACTTAAGTCACCACTTAATCTCCTTTTGATTAAACCGAAAAGGCTCAGATCTTTTAGTCTTTCCTCAGAACTCATTCCCTGCAGTTCTGGAATCAGACTAGTCACTCTTCTCTGGACTTGTTCTACTGCTTCTATATATATTTTTGTAGCCTGGAGACCAAAACTATGTGAAGTACCCCAGATGAGTGCATTATAAATTCACTATGACTCCTAAATCCTTCTTGTAAGGATTCAAGTTTCAGAACTCCCATTGTGTATTCAAATCTAACATTTTTACTTACTATGTGTAGTACTTTAAATTTCATCTGCCACAAATCTGCCAACGACTGTATGCTGTCCCTCTGTAATGATTGAGTTGATTCTAGATTATCTGCCTTTTAATTTAGCTTGGTATTATCTTTAAATTAACTCTTTTGTTATTTATATTCCTATCCAAATCATTTATAAATGTTAAAAATTGCAGCAGCCCCAGCTCTGACCCCAGAGGTATACCATCACTTCTGCCATTACCTGATTCTGATAATGTTCCTCATACCATATGCTTTGCTTCCTGTGTTTTAGCCAGTTATGCACCCATCTACACTCTGCACTCTGAATTCTCACTTCTTTTAATTTGATGCCCAATCTCTCATGTGGTACCTTATCAAATGCTTTCTGAAAGTCAAGATAAATAATGTATTCACCACTCTGGACAAAACTTTTGGTTTCTTTGTGAGAGAATTCCAAATATGTTAGCAGAACATGACTGATCCCTTGTCTAAACTCAACTCATTCTGACTTGTAAATTCTTTGTTAGTTGTGGTAATTACAACTCAAAGACACATGATATCCAATATGGTGTTCCACAAGGCTCTATCCTGGGTTCACTGCTATTCTCAATCTACATGCTTCCATTAGGTCAGATTATCTCAGGGCACGACGTGAGCTACCACAGCTATGCTGATGACACACAGCTGTACTTATCAATAGCACCTGATGACCCAGATTCTCTTGATTCACTAACACAATGTCTGACTTGTATCTCAGAATGAATGAATAGTAACTTTGTCAAGTTAAATAAAGAGAAAACTGAAATCTTAGTGATTGGCAATAATGGATACATAATAATGGATACAATGAGGCTATTAGAAATAAACTGGATACATTAGGATTAAAAGTCAAGATGGAGGTAAAAAGCTTTGGGGTAAATGTTGACTGTAATCTAAATTTTAATTTGCATATTAATCAAGATCACTAGGACATCATTTTTTCACTTAAGAAACATAGCTAAAGTTAGACCTCTTATATCATTGAAAGATGCTGAGAAATTAGTTCACGCGTTTGTTTTCAGTCGATTAGATTACTGTAACGCACTCCTCTCAGGACTACCCAAAAAAGACATAAATTGTTAGCAACTAGTGCAGGATGCAGCTGCTAGAATCCTATCTAGAAAAAGAAAATCTGAGCACATCTCTCCAGTTTTGATGTCACTACACTGGTTACCTGTGTCATTCAGGATTGATTTTAAAATTCTGCTTATGGTTTATAAAGCCTTAAATAATCTCGCCCCATCTTATATATCGGAATGTCTGACACCTTATATTCCAAATCGTAGCCTTAGATCCTCAAATGAGTGTCTCCTTAAAATTCCAAGAACAAAGCTTAAAAGAAGTGGTGAGGCGGCCTTCTGCTGTTATGCACCTAAAATCTGGAATAGCCTGCCAATAGGAATTCGCCAGGCTAATACAGTGGAGCGCTTTAAAAAACTGCTGAAAACACATTACTTTAACATGGCTTTCTCATAACTTCACTAACATGGCTTTCTCATAACTTCACTGTAATTAAAATCCTGATACCCTGTATATCCAACTCATTATAATAACTATTCATGGTGGCTCTAAAATCTGTACTAACCCCTACTCTCTCTTCTGTTTCCTTTTCCGGTATCCTTTTGGTGGTGGGGCCACCACCATCTACTCAAAGCACCGTGATGTTCCAATAATGATGGATGGATTAAAAGCCAGAAGTCTGTATGACCATCAACATCAAGTGACTCCGTAAGAACCCTAACTACAAAGAGGACTATTTCATTTATGTTAGGTAGAATGCCCAGAGGGGACTGAGCGGTCCCGTGGCCTGGAAACCCTGCAGATTTTATTTTTTTTCTCCAGCCGTCTGGAGTTTTTTTTTTTTTGTTTTTTCTGTCCACCCTGGCCACTCCTTTTCTATGTTAACTAAAGTTGTCTTATTTTAATTTCTTATTTTGCCTTTTATTTTTCTTTTTTTCATTTTGTAAAGCACTTTGAGCTACTTTTTGTATGAAAATGTGCTATATAAATAAATGTTGTTGTTGTTCAATAAATCTCCTGTTCTTGTCATTGCTGCTCATTCTTATCCTGAACAATTCCTTCCATTAATTTACTTCTGATGCATGTTAATCTTACTGGCCTATAGTTACCTGGATTTTCTCCATCACCCTTTTTATATAACAGGAGAGTATTTGCCATTTTCTAGTTGTTCAGAATTTCCCCATTGTGCCGTGACCTTCTAAAATATACATCAAATGGTTATATATGTATTCACTAATTTTCATAAATATTCGAGGACAAATATTATCTGGTTCTGGTGATTTGTTAGATTTCTGTCTATTCAATCTGAAGAGCACTTTTCCCTCTACAATTTCCATATCACTCCCTGACACCACTGGGAGATTATATATTTACTCACATGAGAAGACTTGAAAAAATGCAGGTTTAGAGCATTCACTGTTTCACTTATAATATATATGCACCTTGGGGACAGCTCAAGGGCTCTGGTAGTGGTAATTCCCCGCAAGGTGTCACTGTTTACTAATGCCTCTTCTCTTCCTCCCTGTATAAACCAGATGATTGACAGCCCTATCACCTCTGATGTCACTTCCTCTGTCATTCCCAAACCCCAGACCTGCCTCTTCCTGCCTTGCCTGAATTTAACCAGAAGTGTCATCATATTGGAGCAGTCACTTTATGACTTGTGGCTATGAAGATGTCTTTTTGTTCTGACCAGCTTAAAACTGAGGTTTGGGGTGAGATCGGAGCAACTGACAAAGGTTTTTATTGTGTAGAAATCCGACCCAGAGTGGCCAGTCCACTCTTATGTATTCAGTTTATGGGGCAGAGTTGGGTGTTGGCTATAGCCCAGGGTGAACACTACAAAGAAGCTTGTTGAAGTCGTGGCTTGTGACCCAGCTGGTCCGGCGACTTGAAATTACAACCATGGATAGCCTCATTGCAGCCCTTGAGCAACATCACGTTGCCTCGCAAGTCAAGTGCTCAGAACGGTCTGCTGATCACCAAAAGCTTTGGATGGGATGACAGAACCACCAGTTGGACCTTAGTAGAAGCCCACATCCCTCCTCCACTGTTACAAGTGGGCACAAGGAGAGATGTATTGTTTCTTTGCTAATTCCTTGTCTCTTTCCTACACTGTGGGGTGGTTATTGTTCATGGACACAAAGTCATGGCAATGATCGATCCCAGCAATAACATTTCATGCTCCCGCGGCAGTGAGAAACAGGTACAGCCAGTCTGACCTGCAGTACCTACACATCTAACTTCTCCACTTCTCCAATTGTTCCATTCACACTGCACTCTATGGGTTACCACTGCTTCTAATTTTCCACCTTGTGCTGTCACTGATCCTAAATATTTAAATTTATCCACTCTTTTTAATAGCTCTCCCTGCAGACTAACTTCTGAATCCTGATCATCATTAAATTTCATATATTCTGTGTTCTTCCTATTTGTCTTCAAACCTCTATCTTCCAAAACCCTTCTACATTCCTCCAACTTCCTCTTTTCTGGTGCTACACAGCACAATATCATCAGCAAAAAGCTTGCATTAGTGGGATTGGTCTTTTATTCGATGACAAAAAAAAGAACACAGCAGCTCTAGAGAAAGTCCAGAGAAGAGATACTAGGTTGATCTCAGGACTGCAGGGGATGAATTATGAGGAAAGATTAAAACAGCTGAGCCTTTTCAGTTTAAGCAAAAGGAAATTAAAAGGTGACATGTTTGAAGTGTTCAAAATTATGAAGGGATTTGGTACAGCAGATAGAAACTGTTACTTTAAAATTAGTTTAAGAAAAATGTTGGGACACAGATGGAAACCTCTTAATATCTGTGCAAAATTTACCCTAAACAAGTTTTTTTTTTCTTACGCAGAGAACCATAGAGACACTGAATAAATTAGCAAGTAGTGTGGTAGACAGTAGAACTTTAGGGACATTCAAAACTCAAGTTGATGTTATTTTGGAGGAATTACGCTGATACAACTTACAAGGTTTGTTGGGCTGAATGCCCTGATATGATTCAGGTAAATATTATTATATGCTCCACTTTGATCATATCTTTTTGTTGAATCCTCAAAGAATTCCAGGATATTGGTAAAACATGAACTCTCTCTTCTGAACCTATGCTGACTGTCCAGTAAAACTTCTGTTCTTGCCATGTGTTGCTCAATCTTACACTTAATAATTCCTTCCATTATTTTACCTGTGATGCACATTAAGCTTACTCACCTATAGTTGCTTGGGTCTGCCTGGTCACTGGTCAGAATTTCCTCACTGCTCAGTGACTTCCTAAAATATATGTCAAGGGTTTTTATACTATATGTACTCACAAACCTTCTTAATAATTTGAGGGTCAATATTACCTGGTGGGCGGCACGGTGGCGCAGTGGTAGCGCTGCTGCCTCGCAGTTAGGAGACCCGGGTTCGCTTACTGGGTCCTTCCCAGGTCCTCCCTGCGTGGAGTTTGCATGTTCTCCCCGTGTCTGCGTGGGTTTCCTCCGGGCGCTCCGGTTTCCTCCCACAATCCAAAGACATGCAGGTTAGGTGGATTGGCGATTCTAAATTGGCCCTAGTGTGTGCTTGGTGTGTGGGTGTGTTTGTGTGTGTCCTGCGGTGGGTTGGCACCCTGCCCAGGATTGGTTCCTGCCTTGTGCCCTGTGTTGGCTGGGATTGGCTCCAGCAGACCCCCGTGACCCTGTGTTCAGATTCAGCGGGTTAGAAAATGGATGGATATTACCTGGTAATGGTGATTTGTTTGATTTCAACCTAAAAATGCATATAATCAACATGAAAAGAATCAAAAATGAACAAAAACAGACATAAAACATGATTTAAAACCCCACCTAGGAGAGAAACTCTTGCTGAGACATGGCACATATAACAGAAAAACACACATTGATACATAACAATAAACTTAAAGATAGCACCCCACCTACTCTCCTTTTGTCACCATTTTTGATAGTGAATGGTCCAAAACAATCCTCACTTTTAGAGCAAACAGAAGTCATCTTAGGGTGCTCACTTTTCTTTTGTTAGGGATAAACTCTGTTTCTGACATTGACTGCCTGTTTAATTAAGATATTCTGTATCATTTGTACCCAGCACACTACCATAGAGATGAAATCATATGATATTTTTACTTTATAACTTTGGTATTTTATATAGAAAGTCCTATTTAGTCCTATTTTGGTATACATCTTTGCCTTTTAATCAGATTTGTGATTTTTAGATATAAAAGCCAACTGTTGTAAACTGATTAATTAATTAACTCCGTTATGCTGATTAACTTAACTTGCGGAAGATCATTGCTTTGTTATAGTCTCCATCCTTGTCATGCTGACCTGATTGGTGCCCCCTAGCAAGGCTTCCTTTTAATAAAGGACATTCAACTTGGAAACATTTGTAACTGTGACCTTCAGTATTCTTTATTTACAAATTATTTCCATGACACTTTTGCAACATTTTACATTCTGAACAAGTGCATTGATACCTACATATGGCTTCCTGAGCTCTTAAGTAACAGTGTCACATTTCAGTAAACACTGTCTCTGGTCTTAGATGATGCAGCTCCTGGTCACTGTCCGATATTATTTTGCCAACCTGTTCTAAGATATCTGTTGAGCATGTAGAACACCAAATGGCCAAAGAGGTGGGAGGCCTTGAAAAATGACATACAGAGCAGGCCTGAATTCCACCAACTCAATAATACAACTTAATACAACTTATTTTTTGTATAGCGCTCTTCACTGAGTGCAGGTGCAGAGCACAGTGAGCAACACTCAGTTAGAATGCAAGTATACAGTAGATTATACTACTACTATTATATATACTACTATACTACTACTACTACTATATATTACTAAATATAAAACTTGTATACATATAAATGCAGATTTCTTAAAACACACATTAAAACAAGGTAGAAACTGATTAATTAGAAATCAAAACCAACAATATTTGTTCATTGATGATGTATGGCCAGTTAACAATGATAGAGATTAAAATTGCAAAAGAGAAAATCCAAATAAAGTCAAATTCCAGGAGACCTCGGCTAACTGGCTGCCTACCCACTCATGGGGTTTTTATAGTAGAGTCTGTGTTGGCTGTCCTATCTGATGAAAAAATCTTTCCATCCAATGATTCTAACAATTCTTTATCCAAGATGGATTTGTCACTATGCAGGAGAACAACCTGGCAGTAGAGCAGTAGAACCAAATGTCACATTCAGATACAGAGAAGAGAAAAAGAATAGAGGAGGTTTAGTAATGGTTTAAAAATATTTTGATACTTAATTTTCTATACAACTAAACTAATTAACAGAAATGCAGTATGCACAGATAATCAGAAGTTCCAGTCAGTTTATACTAGACTAAAGTAACATGTCTTCAGCTTGGATTTAAAAGATGAAACTGAAGGGGCTTCTCTTACATTAGCCAGGAGCCATACCCCATGCACTTCAGAACAGGTAATCCCTCTGAAGCTAAGCATGTTTGGACCTTGCTGGTGCTTGGATGAGAGACCAACCAGGAAAAGCCTGGGTTTCTGCTAGAAGAGGTGTTGGCAAGGCCAGCAGTGGGTGCTTACCCTATGGTGTGAATGTAGATCCCAATGCCCCAGGGCTGTGACAGGGACACTGTGCTGTAAAAATTGTGCTACACATCCTTCGCATAAAACTCAGGTCCTGACTCTCTGTACTCATTAAATATCCCTGGACATCCTTCATAAAGAGTAGGGTGTATCCTAATGTCCTGGCTAAATTGCTCACCACGGTCTAGTCATTCTAGCTTCCTAATCATCCCCTGTCTCTGATTGTCTAACCCCTCTCGCCCTTAACCACCTAACAGCTAATGTGTGGTGAGCATGCTGGCACAAAATGGCTACCTTCGCAACATCTAGGTGGAATCTGAACACTAGTGGTGGTTGAAGTGACTCCCTGCTCTCTACATAAAAGTGCTTTCAGTTGTGAGAAAAGATTATTATTATTATTATTATTATTATTATTATTATTATTATTATATTAGCAGGCAGAGCATTCCACATCTTTGGGGCCTATAACTAAAAGCACAACTTCCAACTGTTATTTTAATCTTAAGTAGGCCAGCATCTTGAGATCTCAAAGTGCCCTCCAGTTTGTAATTAATGATAAGCTCAGATAAGTAAGTTAAGCCTTGGCCATTTAATGCTTTATAAGTTAAAAAGAGATTTTGAAATCAACTTAAAGCTTATCAGGGAGTCAGTGTATGGACTTGAGAACTGAGGTTATGTGTTCATATTTTATGGTTCATGTAATAATTCTTGAAGCAGCATTTTGAATTAAATTAAATCTGAATTAAGAACAATGTGAACAGCCAGTGATACTGTAATACATTACAGTAGTTAAGACTACTAGAAAAAATGAATTCTTGGTATTTTGCATATTTAGAAAATGCCTTAATCCTCCAACATTTTTAATATGGAAAAAATATGTGTTGGATGGTTTATAAATGTATAGTTTTAAATGACATGCTAGCTCAAAGATACTGTATCTACTAAATTGTGTTCTGATTCAATAAAACTAATGGTGACTCCAACTGAGTTAAAGAGCAACAGAATGTTGTTGTGATCAGCATCATTCACTCCTAGGATATATAACGTTTCTGTTTTTTCTTTATTCTGAAATAAATCGTTCTCATCCACCCACTATTTTAACTCACTGACATAATTAATTAAGGACAGCATCAGAGAAGCCTCATTAGGTGTAAAAAGAAAGGTGGCATCTGCATGTGAGTAATGTTATGTATTCTAATGATAGTTCCCAATTAAGCATGTAAAGTGAAAACAGTAAAGGCCCCAGTACTGAGCCCTGTGATACACCATTTTTAACTTCTGACTATAATGATGGAGTGCTGTCAGCATATTTCTGTACTGGTAACAATTTGATAAATATGAACTAAACCAGGCAAACACAGTGACTGTGAGCCTAATATAATTTCCAGCTTCTATAATAAAGTAGAATGGTCAATAGTATTCCTGTAGTATAAAGTCAGAAATACAAACTCTTCAGGAACATTGAAAATTAGGTACAAAACAGTTTTGGCCTTGGAACAGTTATGCAAAAAGATTAACTAATGCTTATTCTTAGGACTGAATCACAAATTCCATGATGCAATAAATAATACAGCATAGGTCTACAGTATATGGTGAACATTGAAGCAAACATTCCCTGGTTCAGAGTGTAAATGTATATTTCAAAACAAATCTGAAAAGATTTTAGATCTTTGTGCGAATGTATATTTCACAAACTTGGATTGCACTCATGGAATATTAAATGGTATTTTTATAATGCTGAGCATTCATAAAAAGTGACAAAGCAAAACTTACAATGGTGTATCATATATGATTTTTTAACATTTCTTAACAGGATAATTCCTTTACAATAATGAAAAATTAATAATACATGTAAACTATAATAAGAGTAAACAACAAGGAAGGGGCACACAGCCACCCAGGATATGGATGGTTAAGAATGCAGCACTGAACATTTTCAAAACTTTACAAAAACTCAAATGTTTGACAAAAGCGTGGTAACAGAAAAGATGAACTTATGTTGCTCTTCTGCACAGCAGGAAAGTCATGGAAATTGTAATTGTTATCTTCTAGCTGAAGGATCATCCCACATGTACAACAAACTGAATGTAGTGAAAACACATACAGACCAATAGTATCGTTATCCACCACAATCAAATCTGAGCCTCTGCAAAAAAATATTTCTTCATATTACTTATTGCTATATTCTGTCTGAGAATATCAATAGCCAAGAATTTTATCTTTTTGTATTGTTTTGACATAAGTCAAAGCATGCTTTGGTTGTATGATCCTAATTCAGTTTAATCAATTTTTTGATTATATCTCTCCAGCTGTCAATCACAAACATCGGCTCTGCACAAGTTTCTTATGTGCAAACACCATTCAAACTGTTGGAATGCCAAAGGTTTTGCCACAGAGTAACTGAATGTCTTCACCCAGATGTTGCTCTCCAGTACATCATTGAATTCAGCACAAAAGTCAGGAAAATTGTCATAATTGTCAGATAGCTGCAGGATCATCCCACATGTGCGTCCTATTGGCTGCCTTGTAAAAGAAGACATAGGTACAAACTCAGCTGTGACATTTTCTAACACAATCATGTCTGACCCTGTACAAAACCTCCAAAACTTAGAAAGGTTTACTTCATCTACTTCATTGATATATCTTCTAAAATGATGTGCAATCTCTTTCTGCTTGGTGCCAAATTCCTGGGTAATTTCAACAGTTTTGAAACTTTTTCTGTGTTAGTTTAGGAGCAGTATACAATTCAGTTAGCTGATCATAATCCAGTACAATCTGTTGCTGGATAATGTTTCCCCATCTGTCTATCACAAATATTGGCTTCTTCACAAGCTCTTTATGTGCAATCTCCATCAGAACTGCAGGAAGTGTTTCAACAGAAGCCCCCTTTCTACACTCATCCAGAACATCCAATATGTCATCAGCTTCAAAAGAGAAGAATTTCTTTAAAGCTTGCTTGAGGGTTTCTCACTTTTGGAACACTTGTAAATTGCATAAAGTTTTCAGTTAGGTCACCTCTTCCAGAAAAAGTAGTACAAGCTTGATTAGAATGTATTTGCAGTTTTTCTATCCCCTAGATAAAATTCAGGCACTAGCTTTCCAAGTGTCAGCTTTGAAATCATGCCTGATAAATGATACTCTGCAAGTTGCTTAAGTTATGTACCAATCATATTATTCCTGCTAGAAAGAACTATAGACATCTCTAATAAGCCCTGATCCACAACCAGCCTCTTAAAGAGAACAAGAAGTAAGAAGTTCAATGTCAGTGGTCTGCTCAAAATCTATGTGTCAGAAAAAGCTTCAAACATATCTATAAAACAGTTTGCATAATATATATTTATTATTTTTGGCTGTTCCATGTTTTCATTGGATTCAGCAAAACAGATCTCTGTGCTTTAATATTTGTATATAGGCCAAATCTACTTTCAGGATGAAACACATTATTTGCTGAAGCTTCACCATATATTTGCCAAACAATTTCACTATCCCCTATTAACTGATGATGGATATACTGAATATGTGATTCTGATTAACTTGGCTTTAAACTGAAACTATGAAAACCTCATGCACACCCTGAGGGTCCTTGTTCTTTATTGTATTCTGCATGGAATCAATATAATCCTCAAGATTAACAGTACTAGTATCATCATTTGGCTTTCCCTTTGTTTTTGTGCCAATGTGAAAAAATGCAGCTTTGATAATTTGACAGTGTCATATATCAAGCCAATTGTGGTATGATGATAAAATGAAATTTGCTTGAAGTCTCATACATTAAACATGAATTCTAATTTATGGCCTTTGCTTGAGACACCATTAGGGCAAATAGACCCTTTGCCTCATTCAGTGCTTCAGTGAATCCAGCACTGATCAGCATGGAGGCATAGCTCCATAATACGTATTGCTTTCCTTGATCAGAAATGGGATTGGGAATTTTGAGGCACCTCTTCATTTTCATTGTTCTCCCTCCTTAACTTCATCTTGTCATGGAGCTTTTAAAGAAGGCTTAATTGTAGTCCTGTCCATTTCCATAGGCGGGAATATAATTGGACAGTGTTGACTCATCCATGAGCAAGATGACAGTCAATTTGAGAGTCAAAATCAAATCATCAGTACTAAAAATTTTATGTGTATGTTAAATACATAACAAAAACATGTCTGTTAAACACCCGTAAAAAACACTTCTAAAAAGGATATTTATCTAAACCCTTACATCAGGCTATGCACAATATACTGTACATTTAACTATAAATAACAGGACATTACTTTGGATCTAATTGAATAGCCCTGGTCTATAATCAAGAAGTTGTTCTTTTAATAAGCATTGTGATGATGGGATCAGACAACATTTTAGAAATACAATATGTTCTTTTATCTCTTTCCAAAAACATAAAATTAGTACCTGTTTGCAGATATCAGTTTCTTTAACTTCAGGTTTGACTTCACTGATACAGCTCAGTGGCTCCGATTTAATCTCTATTATCACATAACTTTTGATTCTTAGCCAGAGTCAGGGCTTATTCCTCCAACAAACTACATTATGGATTTTTTTCAGATCAAGGAAATCAAAGTTTGCAGCTGCAGAAGACCATTAGAATTTAAAGAAAAAAAGTTTGAAATGTGTGTATTTTGGTTTGGGGAAATACAGTAACAATTGAAATTTCTTTTTCTTTTAAATTTTATTTGAAGAAAATAACATTCATTATGATATAACTTATATAAGGAAGAAGATAACATTACATACAATCAAGTTGAACTTAAAACAGAATTCAAACCACACCAGAGAGAAAAAAGGAGGGTCAAAAGCTACAGCAAATCTTTAAAAACATCAATGTCCTTTTCCCTGATATAAATGTTTATTCTAAAATTCAATTAATTAGATCTTGCCATATTTAAAAAAATTGATTTTTTCCAATTTCAAATAGTACAGAAAATCAGTTACCCACTGACTTATAAAACGTGGGTTTGA
The DNA here is from genome assembly GCF_016835505.1 of Polypterus senegalus. Classification (NCBI taxonomy): domain Eukaryota; kingdom Metazoa; phylum Chordata; class Cladistia; order Polypteriformes; family Polypteridae; genus Polypterus; species Polypterus senegalus. Next base: position 115,186,580 of record NC_053158.1, read on the forward strand.
GTTTTTCCAGTAGAGCAAGATAAGTCTATTTGCTAGTAGTGTGGTATAGGCAATTACAATCAAGTTGCACTCCTCCACTTTAAGCCTATCTGGGAGTACACCAAACTTAGCTGTTAATGAATCTGGAGTGATTGTAAAACCAAGGTTTTCTAATAACCATTGAAAAGGTTTTGTCCAAGGATATGTTAATTTGGTACATTCCAAAACATGTGGCCAATTGAGACTGGAGCTAGATTAACACATTTGGAGGTTGGATCTTGCCTTGGAGACATTTTGGACATTTTTGAACAAGATGAATGTGATTTATGAAAGATTTTAACTTGAATAATTAAATACTTTGTGCATATGAAGCTAGACTGTATTCTATGTATGGCTGCCTTCTACTCCCTTTCTGAGATATTAAGTGAAAGATCCTTTCCACACCAAACCTTAGGATCTTTGAAAGTGATAGATTTTAGTATGTCTTTTATAGATTATTGAGAATCTGAGTCTTCAAGACTGATCAGTATGTCTTCTGAAATAGAAATAGGTGGAAGGTGTTGAAAACTGGGCAGGATAATTTTAGCAAAGCTTCTGATTTGAAAGTGTGAAACAATTATGGGAATAGAAGTTAAATTTGAAGCATAATTGTTCATAAGATGCAAAGACATTATCTATGTGCAATTCTCTAAGTGCTCTAATCCTGAACATTTTCCAAATATTAAATGCTGTGTAGGTTTGAGAGGGTAGAGAAGGGTAATTTAAGGAATATTTAGTACACCCTGCTTTAATTTTCTTTATTTTTTGTTCCTTATGTTTCGTGGTGTTGCAGACATGGGGACTTCTTCACAAATCCTTTCAAGTTTGCTGCCTATCAGAAAGGTAGTCGAGACAAGCCAGCACCTTGGTTTGCATTGAATGCAGATCATCAGTAAGTTTACAGTCCATTTAAATGTATTTATCTGATTTCTAGAAGATATTATCAGTGAAAAGCAAGAAGCAATATCAAATCTAATCATAATCACAACTAGTAGTTAGTAAAAGAATTTCAAAAACAGAAAGAAAAACACAGAATACTTATAACTTCTGTAAAAGGCTGCTGCTTGTACAGCACCCGGAAATGATAGGCCTAAGTGCAGCCATTGAAATGACTGATTACTCTATTCTGTTACAAGGGTTAGAAAATTACATTGGGCTTTTGGGTACTGTCCATGTATATTTATTAAATCAATTTCAGTAAATACAAAAATAAAATTGACAGTGCTCCATCACATATTTACCCATGAAATATCGTGTCCCACATGGCTCAGCTCTCAGATGTTTTCTATTTTCATTTTAAAGGCTTCCATGGTGAGTCTTGGAATCACCTGATTTAAAGATTACGTTATTAGATTTGATGGGCCAGTGTAGAGTCTGCTGCAAAATGTCCAAGGATGGGAAATCAGTTGGAATAGGTCTCTAGGACTCTGACTGTCTGGCTCTGTCTTTAACTTTCTATGTTATAATATTTTTTTCCAGGGAGGCTGCTGAATGGAGTTTTTGTTTAAGTCTCCTCTGCTCTCAATTGGCCATAGTCCAACAAGTAATTAATGGGCTGATTTTGCTGGGCTGCATTTATGTTAATAATAGTTATTTATATTTATATAGTGCTTTCTCACTACCCAAAGAGCTTCAGTGAGCAGGGAGCCAATTCAACCACCACTAATTATTGTGCCAGTACACTCACCACACATTAGCTGTTAAGTGGTGAGAGAGAGCCAGTTAGAGGCAGGAGATGATTGAGCGGCCAGAATGAATGGGGAAATTTAACCTGGACATTGGGATACACCCTACTGTTTATGAATGATACCCTGGGATTGTTTTATGACAACAGAGAATCACAACATAGGTTTTATGTTCCATCTGAATTACCACCTCAATAAACATGCTATTCTTGATAAATTTCAGTCAGGTTTTAGAACAAATCACAGAACAGAAACTGCACTCGTTAAAATAGTAAATGACTTGCGGGTAAATGCAGACAGAGGCCATTTATCTGTTCTTATCCTCTTAGATCTGAGTGCCGCATTTGACACCATTGATCACAACATTCTTAGAAATCACCTTAGTCAATGGGTGGGCCTCTCTGGCAGTGTCTTAAATTGGTTTGAATCCTACCTGGCAGGTAGAAAATTCTTTGTTAGTTGTGGTAATTATAACTCAAAGACACATGATATTATATATGGTATTCCACAAGGCTCTATCCAGGGTCCGCTGCTCTTTTCGATCTACATGCTTCCGTTAGGTCGGATTATCTCGGGGCACAAAGTGAGCTATCACAGCTATGCTGATGACACACAGCTGTATTTATCAATTGCACCTGATGACCCAGACGCTGTTATTTCACTAACTTACTTGTGTTTCTAATTGGATGAATAGTAATTTTCTCAAGCTAAATAAAGAGAAAACAGAAATTTTAATGATTGGCAATAATGGATACAATGAGATTATTAGAAATAAACTTGATGCATTAAGATTAAAAGTCAAGACGGGGGCAAAGGACTTAGGGGTAACTGTTGACTGTAACCTGAATTTTAAATCACATATTAATCAGCCCACTAGGACAGCATTTTTTTACTTAAGAAACATAGCAAAAGTATAATAATAATAATAATAATAATAATAATAATAATAATAATACATTTTATTTATATTGCACTTCATATTTTACAAATCTCAAAGTGCTACAGAGTAAAAAACAAAAATAATAAAACAAGAAAATCTATGTATGCTTTAACAAAATATCTTTCTAAAAAGATGAGTTTTAGATTCCGTTTAAAAACATCAGTCGACTGTAGGGCTCTCAGGTAATCAGGGAGGGCGTTCCACAGTCTCGGCGCTACAGATGAAAAAGCCCTATCACCCATACTGCGAAGCTTGGTTCTAGGGACTTAGAGAGTGTTAGTGTGTACAGAGCGGAGAGTTCGTGAGGAGGTATGAGGGGTAAGGAGTTCCTGTAAGTAAAGGGGGGCATGTCCATAGATGCACTGGGGTGAGGAGAACGACCTTGAACTCAATTCTGAGTGGAACAGGGAGCCAGTGAAGGGTTTTCAGGATTGGGGTGATATGGTCATGCTTTCGCACCCTCATCAGGATCCTGGCAGCGCAATTCTGAATATACTGGAGTCTCTGAATACTCTTGCCAGGAATCCCGATGAGGAGCGCATTGCAATAATCCAACCTGGAGGAGACAAAGGCATGGACGAGCTTCTCTGCATCTTCCAGGGTGAGAGTTGGTCGGAGTTTAGCAATATTCTTGAGGTGGTAGAAGGAAGACATACAGAGGTGTTTGATGTGGGCGTCAAAGGTGAGTTGAGGGTCCTTTTTAAAACCTAGATTGGTGACAGATGTGGAAAGGGGAATGTTTTGGCCAGCGAAAGTGATACTGGTGATGGTAGAAGAGCGGAGATGGTGTGATGTGCCAACTAAGATGGCTTCTGTTTTGGATCTGTTTAGCTGAAGGAAATTGAGCCTCATCCACGCCTCTATCTCCTCCAGGCAGGTAGTCAATGTAGATATTGGCAGAGGAGCAGTAGAGGAGGTGGGGGTAGTCCTGAGGTAAAGCTGAGTGTCATCAGCATAGCAGTGAAAAGATAAACCATGTCTGCTAATGACATTTCCAAGGGGGAGCATGTAGATGGTAAAAAGGATGGGGCCTAGCACAGAGCCCTGTGGGACACCACAAGTGACGTTGTGGGTATGAGATTTTGCGCTGCCCAGGGCGACGTGCTCAGTTCTGCCGGTCAGGTAAGATGTGAACCAATTGTGAACATTTCCAGAGAGTCCAATGGTGTATTTCAGGCGGTAAAGGAGAATGTTGTGGTCTATTGTGTCAAAAGCAGCTGTCAGGTCAAGGAGGATGAGTAAAGAAGGGGAACCAGTATCTGCTGTTATCAGAAGATCATTGGTGACCCTGACCAGGGCTGTTTCGGTGCTATGGCCAGGTCGGAAACCAGACTGAAACTTTTCAAACAGATTATTCAGTTTGAGGTGGTCATGAAATTGAGTTGCAACTATTTTTTCCAGAACTTTAGAGAGAAATGGAAGATTGGAGATGGGCCTATAATTGGAGAGAACTTCAGAATCCAGGGTCGGTTTTTTCAGTAGGGGTCTGATGACAGCAGTTTTTAGTGAAGAAGGAATATGGCCAGCCAAAAGGGACTGGTTTATGATCCTGGTGATAAGTGGAGAGACGGCAGAGACGTTGGCCTTCAGTAAAGCTGAGCGGAAAGGGTCCAGGGAACTGGTAGACAGTTTCATTTTCACCTCTTCCCGTGGGGCAGCAGAGAAGGAGCAAAGGGGCAGGACAGTCTCAGACAGTAGGTCGACAGTTGGGGATAGGATATCTGTGGTGGAGAGGTGTAAGTGGATGTTATCAACTTTTTGTTTGAAGAAATTTATGTGCATATTGCACCTCTCATCAGTGGCCTCAGAGTCGGCAGGTGAAGGAGGTTTGAGAAGGTGATTTATAGTTGAAAAAAGTTTTTTGGGGTTCCTGGAACTGTTGCTGATGATGGTGGAATAGAACTTGGACCGTGCAACCTTCAGAGCTTCTGCATACACCCTCTAGTGTTCCCTATAAGCCTGTTTGTGGACAGTCAGCCCAGAGGCCTTGAACCGCCACTCAAGGACACAGCCAGCTGTCTTCATTTTTCGCAGTTCGCAGGTGTACCAAGGTGCTGAGCACGAGAATGAGATGGACCTGGATGTTAAGGGGGCGTGGAAATCCAGGAGACTGCTCAGGGACTGGTTGTAAAAGTCCACAAGGTTAGCAACAGAGAGGGAGCTGGTAGGGTCAGAGGAGAGAAGTTTAAGGTCCAGGGCCAAGGCATCAACATTGATGTTCTTCAGATTTCTGAAATGTATCTGTCGTTTTAGTTTGATATGGGGGGAAAGAATGGGCAGCTCTATTGACACTACTTTTTGGTCTGAAGTACCAAGATCATATACCTGTAAGTTACTGATTAAGGCAGAATTTGAAATGACCAGGTCAAGTGTGTGACCCGTGGAATGTGTGGGGACATCAACATGTTGTTGTAGATTAAGAGAATCCAATAGCTCAAGGAAATCAGCAGTGAGATAACCTGTGGGATTGTCAACATGAATATTTATATCTCCTAGAATTATGATGTTGGCAGAGGTAGCACAGAGTGTTGTGAGAAGATCAGTCTCCCTGATGTGTTCTTGAATCAGTGTGGCTTTATTGCAGATGGATTGAGAGTTAAACAGTTCAAATTTGACTAATGACTGTGAGGTCAATCTCTGTACTGGTCGCAAAACATTAAAATCCACTCCACGCAGCTTAGAATCAACTCCACAAAATAAATCCAGGCGGGGATGTGAGAATCTCGCAGTGTTTCTCTCAATAGCTCTGATGTTTCCCATGCTGGAGTGCAAAGATCTCATGATACTTTCAGAGTTGATAGTAGTTGGAATGATGGTGCTCTGATGACGCGTCAAACGTGCGACAGGTGACCAGAAAGATGGAATATTGGGAGCAGAGCACTTTAGCAGGTTATGGAAGATGAACTTTCGACCGGAGCCTCTATGAGTGTATCGAGGACGGCGAATGAGTCCAACTTCTTTAATGATGGAGATGTTCATTTCAGGAGTGATTGCGGGATTAAGTCGGCGGAGTTGTGAGCCATTCTGACCGAGGGAGAAAGGAGAGATGCTATCCAGACAGCGCCGTAAAATCCAAAGCAGACAATAAAACAGAAAATCTGGGCAGCAGGGCATCCGCACATCAGGTGAGTAGACAGCAAAACTTGATAAAATCCGTAAAATCCACGGAAGACGGTAAAACAGTATATCCGGGCAACAAGTGAGTAGTCAGCTAAAACTTAATAAAACTCGGTAAAATCCGTAAAAACCCACGGCAGACGATGAAACAGTACAAAAAAGTACGAAACTTTTTAACTAAAAACTAAAGTAAAAGTAAAGTAATAAATTAGTAATATAAAACATATAAAGCTCAAAGGGAGAAGCGGCGAATATTCAACGCCAGCGTCCTCTCCTCTAATCCTCTTATATTAACTTAATGGACACCAAAAAAAAAGTTAGACCTCTTATATCACTGAAAGATGCTGAGAAATTAGTTCACGCTTTTGTTTTCAGTTGTCTAGATTACTGTAATACACTCCTCTCAGGACTATCCAAAACAGACATAAATTGTTTGCAACTGGTGCAGAATGCAGCTGCTAGAATCCTAACTAGGAAAAGAAAATCCAAGCACATTTCTCCAGTTTTGATGTCACTACACGGGTTACCTGTGTCTTTCAGAATTGACTTTAAAATTCTGCTTATGGTTTATAAAGCCTTAAATAATCTCGCTCCATCTTATATATCGGAATGTCTGACACCCTATATTCCAAATCATAACCTTAGATCCTCAAATGAGTGTCTGCTTAGAATTCCAAGGACAAAACTTAAAAGAAGTGGTGAGGCGGCCTTCTGCTGTTATGCACCTAAAATCTGGAATAGCCTGCAAATAGGAATTTGCCAGGTTAATACAGTGGAGCGCTTTAAAAAACTGCTGAAAACACATTATTTTAACATGGCTTAATCACAACTTCACCTTAATTTAATCCTGATACAATGTATATTCTATTCATTATAATAATTATTCATGGTGGCTCTAAAATCCGTACTAACCCCTACTCTCTCTTCTATTTCTTTCCCCGGTTTTCTGTGGTGGCAAACTGCGCCACCACCACCTAATCAAAGAACCATGATGTTCCTAAATTGATGGATTAAAGGGCCAGAAGTCTACATGACCATCAACATCAAATCCTTCCATGAGAACCCTAAATACAAAGAGGCCTGTTTCATTTATGTTAGATAGAATGCCCAGAGGGGGCTGGGCGGTCTCATGGTCTGGAACCCCTGCAGATTTTATTTTTTCTCTCCAGCCGTCTGGAGTTTTTTTTTTCTGTTCTCCCTGGCCATCGGACCTTACTCTTATTCTATGTTAATTAGTGTTATCTAATTTTAATTCTTACTTTGTGTTTTATTTATCTTTTCTTCATCATGTAAAGTACTTTGAGCTGCATTATTTGTATGAAAATGTGCTATATAAATAAATGTTGTTGTTGTTGTTATAGTGTAAACAACATACAAGAGATGCAAAAGACCAAGCCACCAACAAAAGTTATGTTTATGTAGAATGCCAGAGCTAGAAATGGAAGAAAGTTGAGGAGATTTGTCATATACCTAAAATGGATGGTATAAAACAGATATCAACATCCTGGTTCAATGTTTGATATTTGCTGCACAACTTTCATTAACGTCACCATATGCCAATTAGCTACTTGCAATTTTAAAAAGCTAACTGGAGTTAGTTGAATAAGGAAGGAACTCAGCATGTCAATCAAGAGGATTGTCCCTGCTTTCTCCGGTCTCAACTAAACGTAACTAGAAGCTAATTCTCACGATGTGCTGACATCCTTGGTCTCAGCATTAAAAATCATAAGTTCAAATTAAATATACTTTGTTCATCGCCAGTTGGGGCATTGGCAGGAGTGTTTTTATTAAAGTTTGTATGTGAACACCTGCAGAATGTACAGTTGTTGATAACTCAATCTTAATTTCTACTGTGATACAAAACCTATCAAGAAATTACAAATACAGAAGCATAGAACTTTTGAACCATTTCATCTATCCTTCTCATGTTTTCTGACCTTGGCTGGTTTCAAAATAAAGGACTTGGGTAATGCTTTAGGTTAAGTACTACCTATAATGTGTGTATTGTTCACACACTGTTATGTAGTAAGACCTTAATAAAGGCTTCTGTTGGTCTTAATAACTATTACAAATGACCAGTAAAGTGATTATTCATCTGTGGATGGTCTGACATATTAAGAGATTATTATATGCTAGTAAAAATAATTATGATGTAGAATAAATATAAGTTGTATAAAATAAAGAGTTGGGGAATTACCCCATATATTGTAGTTTGGAGCAATCACAAAGGATTGATACCGGTCTGATGTGCTGCAAAACAACAAAAGATGATGAGAAAATGAGTGGATCAGATTTTATATTATGACGGCAGCAAGTAGGGTGAGGTCTTCAGGTCAGGATGGAAGTGAGGTCATCAGGTTTGGACGGTAGTGAGGTCATCTGGAAAGGGAAGGAAGTGAGGAAAATTTACTTAGTCCTCCATGGTTCTGTAGGAAGAAAGAGAATGCATTAGTACTCCTTACTAACCCTTTTTCCGGTGTTTTCACACCCTGAATTGGATCCGTTGGCTGTCCTCTAACCGCACGTGTGTGACAATGAATATAATACAGTAGATTCACTTGGTCTTATTAAGAATTAAGGATTCACAAACCTTATGCTAAAGTATCAAGTATGCAGTACAGAGACATTATCATCAATTTAAGCCACAAAACAAATTATTTTGTTATGCCAAATTGCAGAAATAAATGACCACTTTTTTGATGCTTTATAAGTATTATTATGACCAAAAGTAGCTCTCTTGTTATATAAGAATATGTGATTAATAGATGCATTGTAGGTAGTACATAATGTAAAATGTTTAGGGAGACAAAAGTCATGTATTCAAATGGAATGGCCTGTTTACATTATGCTGCAGCCTGACTTCAATGCTTATCATCTTTGCTTATATTGTTATACCTGAAGCAGTGCTGATGTAATGTTTCAAGACTTTATTCAGGTGTTAGTGATTTGTAACCTGATTAACACTACTATTCAGGAGAATAAGCCTCTATGTCGTGTCACTATTCAAGGAGTGGATGTAGAGGTGGGTCCACATTAATGACAGGTTGGACTGATCTTAGAACACAGAGGAACTATATTAGAAAGGGCAGAACAGGCTCTTTTTTCCTTAGGAGATTGTGTTCCTCTAATGTGGGAAGTGGCATCCTTCATATCTTCTATAACTCTGTAATAGCCAGTGTGATTTTCTATACTGTGGTGTGCTGGGCTGGTAAAATCACTTCAAGAGAGGCAAACCGAATCAACAATCTAATTAAAAGGGTAAGCTCGAGACACACTCTGGACCCTCTGGAGGTAGCAGCAAAAGAAAGAATTAAAACAAAACTGAGTGCCATTATAAACAATGCCACACATCATCTATCTCACACACTAATTTTCAGCCAACAAATTATGCAGCAGAAGGAATTATGCAGCAGAAGTGTGTCAAGAAACGTTACTGAGGCGCCTTTATACCACCAGCAATACGCCTTTACAATGTCTTACTGTGACAGCAAAGTCAGAAGTTTTCTTTCTTTTCAATTTTCTTGCTTTATTGTCATTTCAGTGTGTGTCCAGACCAAAGTGTGTGTGTGTTTGTGTGTGTGTTTATCTATTTGCTTACTTAAACAGCTTCTGTAAAAACACCCAAATTCCCCCCTGGGGACAAATAAAATTCTAATTAATTATAAATCTAAAACCACTGAGTTGAAATCAATTGATTATTTTTTTCTCAAATGACACCTAATTTTTACCTCTTACATTCTGTGTTTTTTACATAGCATATGGAGCAAGAGTCATGCCAAATGGCAATATGGTGGTGAAGAACACACCTTTGAGTTTCATTGTACTTTGTACAAAAAAAACAATAAATCTGAACTCAAAGGATTACACTATGTTATCTATCTATCTATCTATCTATCTATCTATCTATCTATCTATCTATCTATCTATCTATCTATCTATCTATCTATCTATCTATCTAATACTGATGTAAATGTTTTAAAGACCTTACTTTTCTCAGTTTACTTCTTAAGGTGACTGTTCTCAAAGACCTATCCAGAATTAGCTGCTGGAACAGAGTTGAACAGCTTCCCAAATTTCTCCAGAGTTCATTTCTAAGGGACCAGTAACTGGGCTATGTATAACTTGGTAGAGGATCTCACCCCTAGAGATAGAGTGAGAAGCACAGGCATCCAAAAAGGGTCATAGGAGAGCTGCTGACCATCTGCATCGAGAGGAACCAATTAAGGTGGTTGAGGCATCTGATATGGATGCCTTCAGGATACCTCTTCTTGTAGGTTTTATAGGCATGACTAGCTGGGTGAAGACCCCATCGAAGATTCAGAACTTGATGGGGGGGATTATATCTCCCAGATGGCCTGGGAATACCATGGGGTCCCACAGTATGAGTTGGCAAGTGTGGCTGTGAAAAGGGACGTGTGGGCCTCACTGCTAAGATTGTTCCCTCCGTGATCCGGTTTTGGATAAGCGATGGAAAACAAATAAATGAACGAGAATCTTGATTGTCCTAGATTCTTGGAGACCTCAACAAAGAGGTTCAGAGTAGTCTAGATATATTCCATGAATTGGTAAAACATGGGACTGTCTTAGTCACTTTTGTGTTCCTTTCAGCCGAGTATTCAAAGACAAGATTACATGCTTGTGGTTGCAGATCAGAAGCAGAATAACATAATGATAAATAGTGAATGGATGGAGTGTGATGATTCAACCATGTTTAATCTCTTTTCTGATAGGAAAGGGATCAGTCTCTTTTATGTCATTGCAAAGACCTGTTATAGTTATCTAGTCACATCCTCAGGATAGTGGTTAATTTAGCATGACATTTAAGTTTAGAGAGTGTCTTCAGAGTGTTTCCCAACCAATGTATTTAAAATTCTACATCATGTCAATAAAAATTATATACAGTTCTTGTTCCTGCTCCTAGCATTTCTCCTACATCTGCTCAGCTACTTTGTACATCTATTATGTCAGTAGAACCTCAGAATGATCTGATGAAATGGAACTTACAGTGCTTTTCCTAAGCAAATAGGAGTAGACAATTTAGTAGTACATGGTTCGAGAGTTAACATGTGGATGAGAACAGGGCAGTGTCACAGCAGTTTTAAAAGTGCAGTTTGTCACCCTTCTTGAAGATGGAGACAGTTTTGCCATTAGTGAAGTATGTTACTATTTCTTTATTGTTGCATATCTTTCTAGTGACCTCCTGAAAATTGCATGCAAGTTCTGCTCAATCAGCCTTGATTATTTTTGCAAAGAAATCATCTGGCCTGCAGGCTTTAACACCCTTCATTTGTTCACTAGTTCAATGAACCCCTTCAAGAGTTCGTGGTTCATCTAGGTATGTGACAATTAACACAAATTTACATCTCCTTAGTTATGTCCTCCTAGAATTTACTCTCAAGGTCATAAGTCATTTTCTGCATCTCAGCTTTGAGGTGTGAGTGTTCTTTATGTGTTTCTTAAAATGTGATGTCTCTTTACCATGTGCCTAATGGCTTTATCTCAGTCATTCTTAAACCATTCCTGCTTTTGCAAAAAGGTGTGGATAATGTTTAGTGCACATGAATGGTTTTTGAGAGAACTCTACATTATGGTTAAACAATAGTCTCTGCAGAAGTCAGGTTGTTATGTTGAATACAATGGTTTTTCTGAAGATTGTCTTTCTTCTTGAAGTCTTTGGTCAACTTTGATGTTTGATGACAAGCCAGTAATTATTGGCTGCATGAACTAGCAGATGAATTGTTGAGCAAGAATATTGACTTTCTCTGGGTCATGGACAAAGTTGCTTATATAATTCAGGAGATGCTAATGATTCTGATGCACATGGAGCCGCAGCTCTTTTTAATATTCATAAGTGATCTGGACAACAATATAATGAATAAGATGATTGTTCGTAGATTATGCTATATCCGGGATAGCATGCAGGCTTATACAGATTTGTGGCAAATTTGTAAGTAAATGTAAAATATCACACAGGAAGTAAAGTTAAATTCAAATACTAAATGGTAGGCCTAGAACTTTCTTCAGTAAATAAGTTAAAATCAACACAGAAGGATAAAAATGTTCACTCTCTCTCTTCATTCTTTTTTCCGGTCCTTGTCAAAGCCCCAAACATCTCATAGGCACAACCCACCACATCCTTCCCAATCCTCCTTGTCAACAGGTAGCCGTGGACCCAGAGTTGCCACCTCATTTAGTCACCACAGCTCCAAGAAAGCCATAGTCTCCCTTGTTGCATCAGGCCCCCCTCTCTCCTCAGCTCCTGCAGCCTCTATCTTTCTCTCTCCCCTTTTTTTTCACTAGCATTCCTTTTCCAGTCCTTCAGCCACCATAAATGTAACCAACTCATCTAGCTCTATATCTGGCTCACTGCAAACTGTTCAGCAGTCTGGTGTTGCCCAACTCATCCTCCACCATCTACCTTTCTTCTAATCTGGCGATTGCCTTCTGTTTTCATTCATTTCTGTTCTGTTCTCTGTCTCTCCTTCCTGCACTGACATCATTGACATTTTTGCTCTGTGTCATGCTTAGTTGGTGCATGCTTAATTGCCACACTGCTTTCGGCCTACAATCACTAATTATCTCTCTTACCTGCAGTGAAAAATCTGATTCCCCTGCAGTTTATGCACATGCCTACAGCGGCACATGCATGTTCTGCACCAACTATTAAAACTATTTCTCACTCGCCCTTCAAGTCACAATAACAGATTTTTCACAAAAGTTGGGGAGTTTTTCTTCACATAAAGAAACATAGTTACACGGAATAAATTACCAAGTAATGTGGTGAAGAGGAAGACTTTAGGTACTTTCAAATCTTGACTTGATGTAATTTTGGACAATGTAGGTAAAGTGGATGGATGAGCTTGATGGGCTGAATGGCATGTTCTCATCACAATATTTCTGATGTTATAATCTATGTTACCTTATATTGAATCTATTCTAGTATAACAGGGTTTTGGTGAAAATGATGTGCCCATTCTATTAGCTATAACTGAACTGATACATTCAAGTGAAATGCAGAAGAATGGATAGAATCAAGATATCATTTTCCACCTGAATAAATTAACTACTATAAAGTTGGCCCTTGGTAATAATTTCTCCATTATACAGTGTACACACAGGGCTGTGTAGCTGGAGTAGGATTACTTCGAGTGAACCATTGCAATATTAATATCTGCAGTGTGCATATGAGTTTTTGACATCAACACATTTTTGTTTACCACCAGGTTCAGCATTTGCTTACTTGGGGCTGACATGGAAACTGTACCCTATGCAGACCACTTTCATCATGAACACACATGCATCAAAGATGTATCCCAGTGTCCCTTATATAGTTACATCCACATATAACAGTTGCAGGAAATTAAATGAAAAAAAAAAAATCCTTTTTTTACTGTGGTGAGAAATGTATTTAGAACTTTTATTTATATGGAAATATTAAATATGTCATGTTTTACTGTCATATTAATGAAGTATTGTGCAAGCTGCACAAAACCTTTACTAGCTATAAAATAAAAAGGGTAAATGTCTTTATCTAAATGTTCAGAACACCTTGTTATTTCTTGTTTCATGCAAACAGGACACACATCTTATTTCCCTCTGAAGGACATTTTAATATGGCTTCATAGCATTAAACATACAGTAGCTCAGATAACATTTTCTTCTGAGTCTAAAATCAGTGAAAGCCTTCTCCAGATATTCAACTTCCCTATCTTTTTTACTGGCCATTTCTAATCCACTGCCTATCTGCCTGTTCAATTTTCACAGTATATTTTGAATATCTGGCACTTGGCAATAACATCATACAAATAATGACATTTTAATTGGATTTTTAATACCTAAACAAAACTTTGTAAATATTTTGTTCATATTCAAAACAATTACATTTTTAAAGTTGTATTGCACATTATAGGTAATTGGCCATCCTGTATTTCTCACTGATGATCACTAATTCTTACTACATACTGTAAGAGAAAAAGGTTCCCATAAACACATCTTTTATGTTGCGTCCAAAAAAATACATTTTTAATGCCCATCTCTATTCACTAGCTCTCACATTTGTCACATACTATATAAAATGATAGGGTGCATCATAATTTGCTATATTAATAAATATTTTAATATGATATTATTAGCTGTAAAGGGATACTCCTAAGCCATCCATAAACCAAATCAACAACCAAGAAGTCTAGATGCATAAAACAGAATAATAAAGAGAAGATGTTTATTATTAGCAGTCAAATACATTAATCTGATGTACTGTACCTCTTATGGGGATCAATTTAAAGAAGATGCTGCTGGAGGATTTGAATGTTGCATCACTACTTACCTGGTTTCCTTTTCTGTCCTCCGAGAAGAAGAATCAAAAGAGGATTTTGCTTCCAATCCTGCCTCTGTAGCACCTGAATCCTTGAAATGGCATCAGTCTAGTACAGAAGATATGCTGCTTTTGACTGATGCAATATTTAACAGGGGATTAACTCTCATTTATTTTCCTTAAATATGCCCTCTGCAATTAAATGGGTCTTTCCAACGATGTCCTCAAACCTTTTCATGCATTGTTTGGTCTTATTTTACTAAACCAAGGTAAGCACAGCAGAAAGAACACAAAATACAAACAACAAAAAGGAAAATAACAAATAATTTAAGGTCCATGTGGCTTACGTGTACTGTCCCTAACCACCATGTGGGGTGGTTGATCCAGTTACCCACAAGTTTATCCAAAGCACCTCCTGTATACTGTAGCCTCTACATTTTCCTGACAGTTATGCCCTTTCTAAAATAACTAACCTCCTGATCTCAAGTTCAAAAAACATATAGCTTTTAAAACTTGGCCAGTTACTGTTTCTGGATCACTTCTGGATTCTTGGATGCCATGTAGAAACTCTGACCACTACACATAAGAACCCAGATAAGTTGTCTTTCCTAATAACCCAAAGCCCCAAAATACCGGCCTTAAGCAACATGGGGAACTTCTAATATTTTCATTTTAACCTCCACTTGCCTTTTAGTACCTAGCTTAGAGCCTTGTAAAGCACAAATTCTTCTAACAGTGCCCTCTGTTATCTATACGCATGGTTGTTACTTTGATTTGTGCCACAATATTTATGTACGGTATACATATCTATGTATTCATAAAGGAATCAACTTTATTTGCACAAATGAAATTATTTAACATAGTCTTTCTGTATCATGATGAAAAGGAAATAATATATATGTAAGAGTGATTAGGCTTAGTCATTTCCATCAGTCATTCAACCACTCAGTCTTTATTTATTCTAAAATATCTAAAACCTGCACAACAGTTACAGGAAAGAGTAAATATTTATAAAAAGTCCATGCTGAAATCCGGCTGCAAATTACTGTTTTGAACTCAAAAATAAATGATACATGGCAATGTACAGTGTTGTGCTGTATTTAAATCCACACAGATGTTTTCCCATCTTTTTTAACAGCTTCTGGCTTTTCTATGCTCGATTTCGGCCTAGCACCTTGTTTTTCATGTACTGCATTAACACGGTTCTGTTCCACTAAAGTCCCTCCTGATGCTGGACTACTTGTCCTTGAAGGCTGTGCATTGCTCTTGCTGTTGTAGGTTTGGAAGGCCATGTCAAGTTGTTCTTGAGCAACCTTTAGGTGCCTATGTAGGCTTACCAGGTCAGATGGGATATTTTCATCAGGACTGTTAGAACACTGCTCTTGAGCAACATTGGCCATGTTCTGTTCATGAGTTATTAAACTGTTAGGAATTTTGCTGTTTTTATCTGACTTGACAACTAAGTTATATCCTGGAGGAGATGCAGGAATATTTCTGGGATAAGAATAGCTGCAAGAGTAATGTTTGGACTTGTTTTGTCGATTGTGGATTATATCCCTGATGGTGCCAATACCTAAATGGAACATCTCACAAATGTTTAGTAGGAGACAAAGACAGCTAACTACATACATAATTAAAAGAAAGATTGTCTTCTCTGTGGGCCTTGAAACAAAGCAGTCTACCTGATGAGGGCATGGACTTTTAGAGCAGACATAGGAAGAGCTTACTCTAAATCCATATAATAGGTACTGGCCACCAAGGAAACCTAGTTCAAAAATGGCTCGAGCTAAAAGTTGTATTACATATATTCTCATAAGACCTTCTTGCATAATTCTACGTCGTCCATCATGTTTCTGCTGTTCTTTCATCTGGATTTTACTTTCTTGTTTAGCATCTTGAACATCGAGCGTATCTTCATAAATCATGGGTTCTTCTTCTTCTACTAGTAATTCATCCAAATTATGTGTATTCCTCCATTGGCTAGAATGTTGTTTTTTGTTGCAATTTTTTAACTTTGTTCGCTCTTCTTCAGAGGAACGTGAAATCTTGTGAATGGCATAGCCCAGATACATGATAGAAGGTGTGGATATCATAATAATTTGGAAGACCCAAAATCTGACATGGGACAGTGGTGCAAATGCATCATAGCACACATTGTCACATCCTGGTTGTTTAGAGTTACAGATAAACTTGGTTTGTTCATCAGAATAGATGGATTCTCCTCCAACAGCTGTCAGTACGATACGAAATATTATCAGTACAGTCAACCATACTTTTCCCACAAATGTTGAATGGTTGTGTATTTCTTCTAGAAGTCGAGTGAGAAAGCTCCAACTCATGTTGGTCATAAGGACTTTTCAAGTAATACCTAAAGGAAAAAAAAGTAAATGTTAAACCTTATTTTCCCGGCTTTACTAAAAGCATCCATTCATCCCTTCCTTCAGTTTTTAAACAACTTAATGGTCAACATGTTTTATATGCCTGACCATTATGAAACATTATAATCATAATTATAGCATGAACAGTCATTAAATTGTTGGCCATCTATTTTACTTCTAAACCAACTATTAAAGTTGATATACATAGCACTAATTTTAACTTCATTTTTCACAAGAAATGGCAGGGCTCAATTTTTTGTTTGTATGTGTCTAATTGATTGGCATTAACTGCAAGTTGAACACAAATGATATAAAACAATACATAATTTGATTATCACTGTGATAATAAAAAGGAGATTCCAGCGGCAGCCCTGTACACTTAGGTAAACACCAAGGAAGCAACAGGTTAAGATTAAAGAGATTAAAGATTATGCATGAGATGTTCCATGTGTGTGTGTGTTCCCTGCGGTGGACTGGCGCCCTGAACTCCCTCTTCTTTTAGTTTGATGCCCAACCTGTCATGTGGGATCTTATCAGATGCTTACTGGAAATCAAGATAAATAATATATGCACCCTGCGGCCAGGATTTGTTCCTGCCTTGAGCCCTGTGTTGGCTGGGATTGGTTCCAGCAGACCCCCGTGACCCTGTAGTTAGAATACAGCGGGCTGCATAATGGATGGATGGACATTTGCACCTTGGGGATAGCTTAAAGGCTCTGGTAGTGGTATTTCCTCACCGATCTACAAAATAGCACTTATTACCTGTTCTCTTTTTCTCTCTCTACAGACTGAATGATTGACAACCTGACCACCTCAGACATCACTTCCAGTGTCCGTCCCCCTGGACCTGCTTCTTCCTACCTGGCCTCTACTAAACTGGAAGTGTCACCATCTTGGACAGTCACTTTGAGAGTGATGTCTATGAAGACATTAATCTTGACCCCTCTGCCTTTGAAAATTTTAGACCCATCTCCAACCTGCCATTCTTAAGTAAAATTCTAGAGAAGGCAGTCATTTTGCAATTAAATGACCACCTCAATAAACATGCTATTCTTGATAAATTTCAGTCAGGTTTCAGAACAAATCACAGCACAGAAACTGCACTCGTTAAAGTAGTAAATGACTTGCGGGTAAATGCAGACAGAGGCCATTTATCTGTTCTCATCCTCTTAGATCTGAGTGCTGCATTTGACACCATTGATCACAATATTCTTAGAAATCGCCTTACTCAATGGGTGGGCCTCTCTGGCAGTGTCTTAAATTGGTTTGAATCCTACCTGGCAGGTAGAAAATTTTTTGTGAGTTGTGGTAATCACATCTCAAAGACACATGATATCCGATATGGTGTTCCACAAGGCTCTATCCTGGGTCTGCTGCTTTTCTCAATCTACATGCTTCCGTTAGGTCAGATTATCTCAGGTTACAACGTGAGCTACCACAGCTATGCTGATGACACACAGCTGTACTTATCAATAGCACCTGATGACTCCAACTCTTTCGATACACTAACACAATGTCTTACTGGTATTTCTGAATGGATGAATAGTCATTTTCTAAAACTAAATAAAGAGAAAACTGAAATCTTAGTAATTGGCAATAATGGATTCAATGAGGTTATCAGAAATAAATTTGATGCACTAGGGTTAAAAGTTAAGACGGAAGTAAAAAACTTAGGGGTAACCGTTGACTGTAATCTGAATTTTAAATCGCATATTCATCAGACCACTAGGACAGCATTTTTTCACATAAGAAACATAGCAAAAGTTAGACCTCTTATATCATTGAAAGATGCTGAGAAATTAATTCACGCTTTTGTTTTCAGTAGACTAGATTACTGTAATGCACTCCTCTCAGGACTACCCATAAAGGACATAAATCACTTGCAACGAGTGCAGAATGCAGCTGCTAGAATCCTAACTGGGAAAAGAAAATCTGAACACATTTCTCCAGTTTTGATGTCACTACACTGGTTGCCTGTGTCATTACGGATTGACTTTAAAATACTGCTTATGGTTTATAAAGCCTTAAATAATCGCTCCATCTTGTATATCGAAATGCCTGACACATTATATTCCAAATCGTAACCTTAGATCTTCAAATGAGTGTCTCCTTATAATTCCAAAAGCTAAACTTAAAAGAAGTGGTGAGGCGGCCTTCTGCTGTTATGCACCTAAAATCTGGAATAGCCTGCCAATAGGAATTCGTCAGGCAAATACAGTAGAGCACTTTAAAACACTGCTGAAAACACATTACTTTAACATGGCCTTCTCATAACTTCAGAACTACTGATACTCCGTATGTTCAATTCATCACTATAACTATTCATAGTGGCTCTAAAATCCGCACTGACCCCATCTCTCTTATCTGTTTCTTTTTCCGGTTTCTTTGTGGTGGCGGCCTGCGCCACCACCACCTACTCAAAGCATCATGATGCACCAACATTGATGGACTGAAAGCCAGAAGTCTACGTGACCATCATCATCAGGTCCTTCCATAAAAACCCTAAATACAAAGAGGACTGTTTGACTTATGTTAGGTAGATTGCCCAGAGGGACTGGGCGGTCTCGTGGTCTGGAACCCCTACAGATTTTATTTTTTTCTCCAGCTTTTGGAGTTTTTTTTTTGTTTTTTCTGTCCACCCTGGCCATCGGACCTTACTTATTCTATGTTAATTAATGTTGACTTATGTTTTTTTTTTTATTGTGTCTTCTCTTTTTCTATTCATTTTGTAAAGCACTTTGAGCTACATTTTTTGTATGAATATGTGCTATATAAATAAATGTTGATTGATTGGTTGAAGACATCTTTTTTCCTTTTTCAATGCATTTTTAATTTGCATTTTTTTAGTTAAATGGAGTTTGCCTGAGGGTGCCCCATACTTTTATGCTTGTCTGTTTTTCATTACAATGGGTTTAAATAATCTGTAAATCATTGCATTCTGTTTTAACATTTTACACATTGTCCCAGCTTTTATGGAGATGGGGTTATACATAGTGGCTGTTATGAATCTGCCATGTCAGTGATGGACATGTATTCTGGTTACCTGTTCTCATTAAACAGACTAATTGCTAAGGGCACAAATGATCTCTTATATCTTGAAATTTGTATTTAACATTGAAAGAATCTGTATAATATCACAAAGTTAAAATTAAATTTACAATGTAGTAGGTGTGTGGGATCACTGAGAATTTGATGTAGGTATTTAAGACATAGAGGGCCCATTTATAACTCTTGAGCATGCATAAAAAGAGGCTCAAAATGTGCATGTGCAACTTCCCACACAAATGTCAGAATTTATAAAAGAAAACTTGATGGCGGAACAGGAATATATTCATTGAAACTCTGACTCATGCAACATTTCGGAGAAACTGAGAAATGATGGCATCCTTGATCAGTAGGGAAATGCAGCCATACATAATAATATATGTCACCAAGCCATTATTACAATGTGCGCTGATGTAACATTAGAACATTAAAATAATACATAACAGAACAGGCCATTCACAATTAATTCTTCCAAAGTCTAGTTTCAAAAGTCTTACTGTCTACCACAGTACTTGGTAACTTATTCCATGTATCTATAGTTCTCTGTATGAAGAAAAACTTCCTAATGTTTGAGCAACATTTACCCTTGTTTCTTTAAGGGGGCGGTAGCTCACTAGTTCTCTTGCAATTGTGACGTTTTAAGTAACCAAAAACTATATTGATATGATATTAAAAGGTGATATCCCTCCTATAGTGATATGGCAATAAAAATCACATAAGAGAAAATAACTTAGCTTTCTTTACTGATGATTTACATGACATTACAGATGGGAAGCCATAGCAAGACAAATACCAAGGTGGGTTCTTGATCTATACAGTCTTCCATTTATCGTTGCTGCGCTGGAAGGCTTTTCAGGACGGATGACGATATCACCCATCCGTCCGTCGGCTTCAAAGTACATGAACATTAGAACACTCTAGACGAGAACAGGCCATTCAGCCCAACAAAGCTTGCCAGTTCTGTCCACTTATTTCTTCCAAGAAAACATCAAGTCAAGTTTAGAAAGTCCCTAACGTCTTACTGTCTACCACACTACTTGGTAGCTTATTCCAAGTGTCTATCCTTCTTTGTGTAAAGAAAAACGTCCTAATGTTTACCCTTAACAAGTTTCCAACTGTGTCCACATGTTCTTGATGAACTCATTTTAAAATTACAGTCTGAATCCACTGTACTAATTCCCTTCATAATTTTAAACACTTCAATCATGTCACATCTTAATCTTCTTTTGCTTAAACTGTAAAGACTCAGCTCTTTTAATCTTTCCTCAAAATTCAATCCCTGTAGCCCTGGAATCAGCCTAGTCGCTCTTCTCTGGACCTTTTCTAGTGCTGCGATGTCCTTTTTGTAGCCTGGAGACCAAAACTGCACACAGTACTCAAGATGAGGCCTCACGAGTGCATTATAAAGGTTGAACGAAACCTCCTTGGACTTGTACTCCACATATAGTGCTATATACAGTGCATCCAGAAAGAATTCACAGCGCATCACTTTTTCTTCATTTTGTTATGTTACAGCCTTATTCCAAAATGGATTAAATTCATTTTTTTCCTCAGAATTCTATACACAACACCCCGTAATGACAACGTGAAAAAAATTTACTTGAGGTTTTTGCAAATTTATTAAAAATGAAAAAACAGAGAAATCACATGTACATAAGTATTCACAGCCTTTGCTCAATACTTTGTCGATGGACCTTTGGCAGCAATTACAGCCTCAAGTCTTTTTGAATATGATGCCACAAGCTTGGCACACCTATCCTTGGCCAGTTTCGCCCATTCCTCTTTGCAGCACCTCTCAAGCTCCATCAGGTTGGATGGGAAGTGTCGGTGCACAGCCATTGTAAGATCTCTCCAGAGGTGTTCAATCAGATTCAAGTCTGGGCTCTGGCTGGGCCACTTAAGGACATTCACAGAGTTGTCCTGAAGCCACTCCTTTGATATCTTGGCTGTGTGCTTAGTGTCGTTGTCCTGCTGAAAGATAACAGTCGCCCCAGTCTGAGGTCAAGAGCGCTCTGGAGCAGGTTTTCATCCAAGATATATCTGTACATTGTTGCAGTCATCTTTCCCTTTATCCTGACTAGTCTCCCAGTTCCTGCCGCTGAAAAACAACCCCACAGCAAGATGCTGCCACCACCATGCTTCACTGTAAGGATGGTATTGGCCTGGTGATGAACGGTGCCTGGTTTCCTCCAAATGTGACGCCTGGCATTCACACCAAAGAGTTCAATCTTTGTCTCATCAGACCAGAGAATTTTGTTTCTCATGGTCTGAGAGTCCTTCAGGTGCCTTTTGGCAAACTCCAGGCGGGCTGCCACGTGTCTTTTACTAAGGACTGGCTTCCGTCTGGCCACTCTACCATACAGGCCCGATTGGTGGATTGCTGCAGAGATGGTTGTCCTTCTGGAAGGTTCTCCTCTCTCCACAGAGGACCTCTGGAGCTCTGACAGAGTGACTATCGGGTTCTTGGTCACCTCCCTGACTAAGGCCCTTCTTTCCCGATCGCTCAGTTTAGATGGCCGGCCAGCTCTAGGAAGAGTCCTGGTGGTTTCGAACTTCTTCCACTTACGGATGATGGAGGCCACTGTGCTCATTGTTACCTTCAAAGCAGCAGAAATTTTTCTGTAACCTTCCCCAGATTTGTGCCTCGAGACAATCCTGTCTCAGAGGTCTTCCATTGACTTCATGCTTGGTTTGTGCTCTGACATGAACTGTCAACTGTGGGACCTTATATAGACAGTTGTGTGCCTTTCCAAATCATGTCCAATCAACTGAATTTACCACAGATGGACTCCAATTAAGCTGCAGAAACATCTCAAGGATCATCAGGGGAAATAGGATGCACCAGAGCTCAATTTTGAGCTTCATGGCAAAGGCTGTGAATACTTATGTACATGTGCTTTCTCAATTTTTTTATTTTTAATAAATTTCCAAAAATCTCCATCCATCCATCCATCCATCCTCTTCCGCTTATCCGAGGTCGGGTCGCGGGGGCAGCAGCTTAAGCAGAGAGTCCCAGACTTCCCTCTCCCCGTCCACTTCTTCCAGCTCTTCCGGAGAATCCCCATGCTCCCAGGCCAGCCGGGAGACATAGTCCCTCCAGCGTGTCCTGGGTCTTCCCCGGGCCTCCTCCCGTTGGACGTGCCCGAACACCTCACCAGGGAGGCGCCCAGGAGGCATCCTGATCAGATGCCCGAGCCACCTCATCTGACTCCTCTCGATGCGGAGGAGCAGCGGCTCTACTCTGAGCCCCTCCCGGATGACTGAGCTTCTCACCCTATCTTTAAGGGAAAGCCCAGACACCCTGCGGAGGAAACTCATTTCAGCCGCTTGTATTCGATCTCGCTCTTTCAGTCACTACCCATAGCTCATGACCATAGGTGAGGGTAGGAGCGTAGATCGACTGGTAAATTGAGAGCTTTGCCTTACGGCTCAGCTCCTTTTTCACCACGACAGACCGATGCAGAGCCCGCATCACTGCGGACGCCGCACCGATCCGCCTGTCGATCTCACGCTCCATTCTTCCCTCACTCGTGAACAAGACCCCGAGATACTTGAACTCCTCCACTTGGGGCAGGATCTCTCCCCAACCCTGAGAGGGCACTCCACCCTTTTCCGCTGAGGACCATGCTCGGATTTGGAGGTGCTGATTCTCATCCCAGCCGCTTCACACTCAGCTGCTAACCGATCCAGAGAGAGCTGAAGATCACGGCCTGATGAAGCAAACAGGACAACATCATCTGCAAAAGCAGTGACCCAATCCTGAGTCCACCAAACCGACCCCTTCAACACCCTGGTTGCGCTTAGAAATTCTGTCCATAAAAGTTATGAACAGAATCGGTGACAAAGGGCAGCCCTGGCGGAGTCCAACTCTCACTGGAAACGGGCTCGACTTACTGCCGCAATGCGGACCAAGCTCTGACACCGTTGTACAGAGACCTAACAGCTCTTATCAGGGGTCCGTACCCCATACTCCCGAGCACCCCCACAGGATTCCCCGAGGGACACGGTCGAATGCCTTTCCAAGTCCACAAAACACATGTAGACCGGTCGGGCAAACTCCCATGCACCCTCCAGGACTCTGCTAAGGGTGAAGAGCTGGTCCACTGTTCCGCCACCAGGACTAAAACCACACTGTTCCTCCTGAATCCGAGGTTCACTATCCGACGGACCCTCCTCTCCAGAACCCCGAATAGACTTTTCCAGGGAGGCTGAGGAGTGTGATCCCTCTATAGTTGGAACACACCCTCCGTCCCCTTTTAAAGAGGGGACCACCACCCCGGTCTGCCAATCCAGAGGCACTGTCCCGATGTCCATGCGATGTTGCAGAGACGGTCAACCAAGACAGTCCTACAACATCCAGAGCCTTAAGGAACTCCGGGCGATCTCATCCACCCCGGGCCCTGCCACCAAGGAGTTTTTGACCACCTCGGTGACTTCAGTCCCAGAGATGGGAGAGCCCACCTCAGAGTCCCCAGGCTCTGCTTCCTCATTGGAAGGCATGTTAGTGGGATTGAGGAGGTCTTGAAGTACTCCTCCCACCACCCACAACGCCCCGAAGTCGAGGTCAGCAGCGCACCATCCCCACCATATACGGTGTTGACACTGCACTGCTTCCCTCCTGAGACGCCGGACGGTGGACCAGAATCTCCTTCCAAACTCCTCCCATGCCCGAAGTTTTGCCTCAGCAACAACCGAAGCCGCTTCGCTTGGCCTGCCGGTACCTATCAGCTGCCTCCAGAGACCCACAGGACAAAAAGTCCTATAGGACTCTTCTTCAGCTTGACGGCATCCCTCACCGCCGTGTCCACCAACGGGTTCGGGATTGCCGCCACGACAGGCACCACCACCTTGCGGCCACAGCTCCGTCAGCCGCCTCAACAATAGAGGCACGGAACATGGCCCATTCGACTCAATGTCCCCACCTCCCTCGGGACGGGTTGAAGTTCTGCCGGAGGTGGGAGTTGAAGCTACTTCTGACAGGGGACTCTGCCAGCCGCTCCCAGCAGACCCTCACAACACGCTTGGGCCTACCAGGTCTGACCGCATCTTCCCCACCATCGAAGCCAACTCACCACCAGGTGGTGATCAGTTGACAGCTCCGCCTCTCTTCACCCGAAAGTGTCCAAGACATATGGCCGCAAGTCCGACGACACGACCACAAAGTCGATCATCGACCTGAGGCCTAGGGTGTCCTGGTGCCAAGTGCACATATGAACACCCTTATGCTTGAACATGGTGTTCGTATGGACAATCCATGACGAGCACAGAAGTCCAATAACAAAACACCGCCGGGTTCAGATCGGGGCCATTCCTCCCAATCACGCCTTCCAGGTCTCACTGTCATTGCCCACGTGAGCATTGAAGTCTCCCAGCAAAATGAGGGAATCCCCAGAAGGTATGCCCTCTAGCAACCCCTCCAGAGACTCCAAAAAGGGAGGATACTCCAAACTGCTGTTCGCGCGATATGCACAAACAACAGTCAGGACCCTTCCCCACCCGGCGGAGGGAGGCCACCCTCTCGCCCACCGGGGTAAACCCCAATGCACAGGCTCCAAGTCGGGGGGCAATAAGTATGCCCACACCTGCTCGGCGCCTCTCACCGGGGCAACTCCAGAGTGGTAGAGAGCCCAGCCCCTCTCAAGGAGATTGGTTCCAGAGTCCAAGCTGTGCGTCGAGGTGAGTCCGACTATATCTAGCCGAACCTCTCACCTCGCGCACTAGCTCAGGCTCCTTCCCCTTCAGAGAGGTGACATTCCACGTCCCAAGAGCCAGTTTCTGTAGCCGAGGATCAGACCGCCAAGGTGACCCGTGTCCGGGCAAGGGAAAACGTCGTCCAAAGTTTTTGCTCTTCATTGGAGGTTTGTTGAACCGCTCTTTGTCTCATCCCTCACCTAGGACCAGTTTGCCTTGGGTGGCCCTACGAGGGGCATAAAGCCCCGGACAACATAGCTCCTAGGATCATTGGGACACGCAAACCCCTCCACCACGATAAGGTGACGGTTCAAGGAGGAGTCCAAAAATCTCAAGTAAACATTTTTCACGTTGTCATTATGGAGTGTTGTGTGTAGAATTCTGAGGAAAAAATGAATTTAATCCATTTTGGAATAAGGCTGTATCATAACAAAATGTGGAAAAAGTGATGTGCTGTGAATAGTTTCTGGATGCACTATATCCTAAAATTCTGTTAGCCTTCTTACTTGGCTACAGTCCAAGTGTTTTTATATTGTCTTCTCCACATGCAGGCCCCCACGTCGGCAAATAGTCCATTTCCAAACAAGGAAAGAAGATTTTGTGCTGACTATACATTCCTCCAGGTGTCTTTGTCTATCTTATCCTATGCTTGGCCCAGCAATTCAAAATGCTGAGAGCCCCATGTGTTAACTTTGGCCTGGCATGTACATGTGAGTGGATTTATAAAATAATTTTTGTACAGAGCACAGTGACATTAAACTTATATTCTTATTACAACACATAACGTTTCCAATGGTGTCCGTTTGTTTTTACTAAACTCTTTTTAAAGTAACAGTCTTCATCCACTGTACTAATTCCCTTCATAAACATTTCAGTCATTTCTCCTTTTAATCTTCTTTTTCTTAAACTGAAAAGGCTCAGCTCTTTAAATATTTCCTCATAATTCATCTCCTGTTGTTCTTGAATCAGGCTAGTCCCTCTTCTCTTTTTCTCCATAGTTGCTATGTCTTTTTGTAGCCAGAGGAACTGACTCCAGATGAGGCCTGACCAGTGTGTTGTAAAGCTTGAGGATAACCTCCTTAGACTTGTACTCTAAACATCAGGGCACTATATAACCTAACATTTTGTTGGCCTTATGGCTTCTGAACACTGTCTGGTAGTTTATAGTGTTGAGTCCTTTTAACAAGGTGTACTTTCAATTTTCAGACCCCCCTTTGTGCATTCATATCTAACATTTTTAATTTTAAATTGTATCTGCCAGAAATCTGCCCAAGCCTGTATGCTGTCCAAGTCCCACTGTAATGATTCAATGGATTCTAGATTACCTGCCAATCCACCTTGATTGGGATCATTTGCAAACTTAACTAGCTTGTTATTTATATTCCTATTCAAATGATGTATATATATCAGAAATAGCAGTTGCCCTTGCACTTGCTCATGTGGGCCACCATTTTTAACATCATATAGATATTATAGGATTTCTCACCCCATAGCCCTCTGTTTCCTGTGTCTGAGCCAATTTTGCACGCATCTACACGTAAAACGCTGAACTCTCGTTCCTTTTAATTTAACGTCAAACATCTCAGTGGCACCTTATGAAATGCTTCATGAATGTCAAGATAAATAATATCATAAGCTCCAAAGTAATCATATCCTTTAGTTGCTTCCTCACAGAATTCCAGCATGTTATTAAACCATGACCTTCCTCTTCTGAACTATTCTTGCCATATGTTGGTCAATCCTTTCCTTAATAATTAATTTACAGTAAAACTTAGTCTGCGAGTGTTTTGCAAGACGAGCTAAAATTTTTAATAAATTTTAACTTGATAAACGAGCAAGATCTTGCAATACGAGTAGTACATATACGCTTTGTCTGCCGAGCGTCGCATGATCACAACTGAGCCGATGGTGGTTCTTTCTCTGTGGGATTGTGGGTAATCGTCTCCCATGCTCGGTCTCATTCGGCGTGCCTCACTTATATAGTCAATATTTGTATGAGTGTATACTGTTTGCTATAGCATTGTAACCACGTGTGTGTGCTGCAACGTGCGAGTCCCTGTCTTGCATCCCAAAACATGAAGTTGAGTCTCAGTACTTTAGCAAAATCAGCTTTTATTCAGCTTGAAACAGGAACAGCACGGTAATTTATTGTAGCGGGATACAGACACAGCAATCAGGCAGGGTCAGTTGCCAGGTTAATGGCCAAGTAATACTGTGACCTTGCATTTACAATGTTCCTTGCATCACACATCGATGGCATGCATTTATAGCATGACCGCAATCTTTTCGAATTCGAACTGCTACAGTGCTGGGAGCCTGCAGTTGCTTCGGGATGCTCTTTCTGAGTGTCATCCTGTTTTGGGGAATCCCAAAAGAGTTTAGAAACCTTACAGTGCGCAATCCAATTTTGTTAAAATTTTGTGTCAAAGTGTAGTCACTCTTCAAGCAAAAACAACTGTCTTTGGATTTGTTCCTTGTTAAAGTTGTAAGAAAAGAAAAAGATCCCAGTGAGCCAACAGATAGCAGTGACTCCGTTAGTTATAGTGAAAGTTGTCCTACACAACAACCCTCCTCCTCCTTTCCTGTCTCTCATCTCCCTCACACCAGCCACAATTCTTTTTAAAGGTAATGTGCAGGTTAATTTGTTTTATGTATTTTTACTTTATATTTTGTACTAATCCTGCGGTGGATTGTTTCCTGCCTTGCGCCCTGTGTTGGCTGGGTTAGGCTCTAGCAGACCCCCGTGGCCCTGTAGTTAGGATATAATGTGTTGGATAATGGATGAATGGATGGATTTTGTACTAATGATTTTTATATGAATATTTTGGTTGTAAAACAAATCATCTGAGTTTCCATTATTTCTTATGGGAAAATTCACTTTGATATACGAGTGCTTTGGATTACAAGCACGTTTCTAGAACATATTATTCTCGCAAACCAAGGCACCACTGTACCTGTGATGCATGTTAAGCTTACTGGCTTATAGTTGCTTGGATTTAACCAATCACCATTTTTTTTATAACAGAATGATATTTGTCATTTGCCAATCCTTTGGAATTTCCCCAGGGCACAATGACTTTCTAAAAATATGCATCAAGGGTTTATATAAGTCCTTTCCAATCTCCTTAACACTAGAATCCCTAAAGCCTACGAAAATATTTGTAATGTTTGACCACCTTAAATTCCCTTGCATATCATCAGCAGTGTCTTTGTTTTGCAAATGTGTCAGTCAGCACAAGCTACAAGCAGCCTGCTGTCCCATTCCCCCATCAAGATAACTGAAGTCAAGCACAACTCAATCATTTCTTCTTGGCGTCTTGTTGAGCAAATGGGCACAGCAGTGTCTATGGTGGATGTTATCCTTCCACGAACATTCATATCAACATGTCATTTGAACAAATTTTTTTATTTAGTTTTATTCTTGGATTCATGAATAAAAATTTTGTTCAAATGACATGTTGATATGAATGTCCATGTGCGAGGTAGGCGACTTTCCAGCAGCTCCGTGTATGACTTTATCTTTCTACCTTTTTCTCTATTTTTCTCTATTTCACTGATTACTCCTACCACTTTCCTTTATGTGTGTGGACTCGTTCCCTAGACACCTTTTACAACTTTTTACTACTTTGACATGGATTTTTACAAGCCGAGACTCATCTATTCAGGTAGTCAACTGCAAGTGATGAGAACAAAGGCCCGTGCTGGTGTGGTTCCCTATTTACCCGACGAGGTAAGAAGGTCGTATCGTGGCAGCGAGAAAGTGGCAATACAAGCCTCCGGTGCCTTTTGAACTGGCTGTGCTGGTGAAAAATGTCAGAACCTACAGAGAATGCAGTTTGTTGTGTTTTTGTGAAACGTTGCTAACAATTAACATACCAGATGCTAACATGGAGCTACCCAGGTTTAGCACAGTTAGAGTGAACAGAGACGCAAATACCTGCGGTAAGCGGAAAGGAAGAGGACTCATTCTCTATGTGAATAAAGGTGGTGTAACTCTGGACATGTAAACATCAAAATCTCTACTTGCTGCAGGGACATCGAACTGTTGGCTGTAAGTCTGCGTCCCTATTACTTGCCTAGAGAGTTTGGACACGTCATTGTTGTTATTGTTTACATCCCTCCTAGGGCGCATGTGGAGATAGCGGGTGACATCATCCATTCCGCTGTTGCTAAACTACAAACGTAGCTCCCCGAGGTGCTTGTGCTAATCGCTGGAGACTTTAACCATGTGATGCTGGACAAAACATTACCTGCCTTCTCCCAGTATGTGGATTGCAACTTTAAAGACGCATACAGTGCCACCCCTCTGCCTGCGCTTGGGAAAGCAGATCATAACCTGGTTCTGCTTCAGCCTCACTACAAACCAAGAGTGAGGGAGCTACCTACAACCACACGCTCATTCAGGAAGTGGTCCTCTGAGGCAGAGCAGGCTCTGAGAGACTGCTTTGGAACTACAGACTGGGATATCCTGCAGGGATCATATAGTGAGAACATTGAGGAGGTTCTTGACTGCAGTACTGACTACATCAACTTCTGTATGGACATTGTAGTTCCAGTAACAATAGTATGCTGCTATGCTAACAACAAGCCATGGATTACAAGTGACATCAAGGGCCTTTTGAACCAGAAGAAAAGGACTTTTAAAACCGGTGATCAGCATGAGCTCAAGCACGTGCAGAAGGAACTCCGAGTCCAGCTCAGGGCGGCGAAGAAGCAGTGCAAGAGAAAGCTGGAGCAGAAGTTGCAGAATAACAGCATAAAGGAAGTGTGGGATGGGATGAAAATCATCACTGGCTGCAGCTCGAAGCGGGGTGCCACCATTGAAAGAGACGTGGAGAGAGCAAACCAAATGAACAACTTCTTTAATAGGTTTGACCACCCTAACCCACTCTCACTTCGGAGTACTGCACCCTCCACTCATCCTTCTGCTGATACCAGCATAGGAGAGAGTTTCCCCCAACCCACAATTACAGCAGCCCAGGTAAGCAGATAGCTGAGGAGACTTCACGCCAGCAAAGCAGTGGGTCCAGATGGAGTATCACCACGACTGTTGAAGGCCTGTGTGTCGGACTTGGGGAGTCCTCTACAGAGCATCTTCAACCTGAGCCTGGAACAGGGGAGAGTCCCGAGGCTTTTGAAAACATCTTGCATCACCCCACTCCCAAAAGGTATCATGTCATAGTGAGCTGAATGACTTCCGGCCTGTCGCTCTGACATCACATGTGATGAAGACCATGAAGTGGCTGCTGCTTCACCGCCTGAGGCCACAGGTCCGCCACGACCTCGACCCTCTGCAGTTCACATACCAGGAGAAGGTGGAAGCGGAGGATGCCATCAAATATATGCTACACCGATCCCTGTCCCATTTGGACAGAGGCAGTGGTGCTGTAAGAATTGTGTTTCTGGACTTTTCTAGTGCCTTCAACACCATCCAACCTCTGCTCATTAGGGACAAGCTGACAGAGATGGGAGTAGATTAATATCTGGTGGCATGGATCGTGGACTATCTTACAGACACACCTCAGCATGTGCATCTCGGGAACTGCAGGTCTGACATTGTGGTCAGCAACACAGGAGTGCCGCAGGGGACTGTACTTTCTTCGGTCCTGCCACGTGCAAAAGTTTGCTGAAAACACTGCTATCATGGGCTGCATCAGGAGTGGGCAGGAGGAGGAGTATAGGAACCTAATCAAGGACTTTGTTAAATGGTGCGACTCAAACCATCTACAACTGAACACCAGCAAAACCAAGGAGCTGGTGGTGGATTTTAGGAGGACCAGGCCCCTCATGGACCTCGTGATCATCAGAGGTTACTGTGTGCAGAGGGTGCAGACCTATAAATACCTGGGAGTGCAGCTGGATGATAAATTGGACTGGACTTCCAATACTGATGCTCTGCGCAAGAGAGGACAGAGCCAACTATACTTCCTTAGAAAATGTCTTTCAACATCTGCAATAAGATGCTGCAGATGTTCTATCAGACGGTTGTGGCGCCCTCTTCTACGAGGTGGTGTGCTGGGGAAGCAGCATAAAGAAGATGGACACCTCATGCCTGGACAAACTGGTGAGGAAGGCAGGCTCTATTTTAGGCATGGAGCTGGACAGTTTGACATCCGTGGCAGAGCGACGGGCACTGAGCAGGCTCCTGTCAGTCATGGAGAATCCACTGCATCCACTGAACAGTATCATCTCCAGACAGAGGAGCAGCTTCAGCGACAGACTGCTGTCACTGTCCTGCTCCACTGACAGACTGAGGAGATCATTCTTCTCCCACACTATGCGACTCTTCAATTCCACCCTTGGGGGTAAACATTAACATTATACAAAGCTATTGTCTGTTATACCTGCATTTTTATCACTCTTTAATTTATATTGTTTTTTATCAGTATATTGCTGCTGGAGTATGTGAATTTCCCCTTGGGATTAATAAAGTGTCTATCTATCTATCTATCTATCTATCTATCTATCTATCTATCTATCTATCTATCTATCTATCTATCTATCTATCTATCTATATATCTATCTACTGTGTTAAAAAAGAGTCACTGATTAAGTGTAAAAACTTCTACTCTTGTGCTGTTGTGAAATTGCAAAGTTCCAAAGCACAGGTACCAAAACACTTTCCAAAGTTGTTCTTTTAATTTCGCCTTATACAATTTCTTGCATTAGGAATTTGTTAGTTTTCGCATACCCCTTGGGGTCAGAGCACAGGGTCAGCCATTGTACAGTGCCCCTGGAGCAATTAAAGGTTAAGGGCCTTGCTTAAGGGCCCAGCAGAGTAGGATCTCTTTTGGCAGTGACGGGAATTCGAACCAGCAACCTTCAGGATACCAGCACAGATCCTTAGCCTCAGAGCCACCACTTCGCTCTAAAGTTGCCCATTAGAGTGGAGAAAATACCATCAAGAACACAGACTTGAAACTAAAAAGAGCCTTGCAAAATATTAATAAAATACAAGTTTATTTTCCAAAAGGATGTGCAATATACAAGGCTCCAAAGAACCCAAAAAATTGCCTGAAAAGGCAAGGAATCTGCAGTGAGCAAAGTCCCAAAATAGAATCCAAAGACAGTGGTCAAAACAAAACAGGATTTCAAAATATCAGTAAACACAGTTCAAAAAAGAATCTAAAGATGAAATCAAAACACAGAGCACAGGGATGAAAAGCCAGAAAGTCAAGAAGTAAAAGCATAAAGCACATTAATTACAGGAGTTAAGTTACACATTTAGTTATGAATTATTGCTAAAAATGTCCATATACATTAAAGAAGCAGAATGCAAAGTGAATATTGACACTGTGTCCTCACAGCCTAAGTAGCAGTGCATCTTGCATCCATAGGTGGTTCTCAGCTTATCTTCTGTCTAGCTTGTTTTCCCACCACAAGGCCCTTAAATGCAGTATTGAAACAGGACACATGCCTGTTTTAGTACAGTTGCCATGATAAAGTTGTCTTCTTCATGGTCTTCTCTTCATGGTAAGAGGAATATGAGAGAGCTAAAGGTGGGGTACCCAACTTTATCCCACTCTTACAATAAAACACAAACCAATGGGGTGTTGTAGTACAGAATGGCTTCTAATTCAAAAACAATCATAAACAGTGATCATTTAGACCAACAGAATTCAGGTACAACTCATCCACCAGTTGCTTTGTTTAGTTAGTTGATGGCCTTCCTGCTGGTGATGGCTTATAGGCTCTAAATCCAAACACTGTCACCCTTGCCAAGATGATCTGATACATGCTCAATCCCCCTCACCATAAATTCCTCATTCTGAGTCAGTCTTAAAGACTAGGGGTTGGTTAGGTAAACATACAAGCACTGCTGTTCTTATCAATAAAATAAAATAATATTACATTAGCTATCTTTTGTTCACAATTACATACTGTACATAAAATATTTATTAACTTACAGTATATGCTATAAATCATACAACTCCAACTCACTTGTTTTATATTTGATACTTCTAGTATTATGGCAAGCTGTTTTTAATGTGTTACTCCTATCCTTTTGAACTTAAACTTTGGCTAGAATGTATATTACCATGTATTTGCATTTTACCTTCACGTACAGTTCTAAACTTGGGATGTTCTAACCACCCTGCTTCCCATTTCCTGGCTTACAGAATCCTCGACTACCCTACTCATAAAACACCCCAACACACTGGGGCTGCTCCAGTTGATATAACCCGTCATGGCAGAACAGGTCCCATCTGTTCTAAAAGGAGTCCCAGTGCCCCAAGAACCTTTACTTTTCTACCTTACACTAAGTTTTGAGCCACACATTAAGCCTTCTCTAGGTAGAACCTTGGAGAAGACTACCTTGTCAGTTCTGCCCCTCAGCCTGCCACCTAACTAGCATCCAGAAGTCAAGTCACCCTGCGAAACTCACTGTGTTGGAAGCCATTAACCTACCAGTGAGGCACTACATCCAGTTTTCGTATGGAGTGGGTTCACATGCATAAAACATAACATGATTTTTCTAACATAAAAAGGCAATTTGCAGCAGTGTCCAGTTCTCTTTCCACAATCAGAGCGATTTGCTGTGTTCATATTACAGTAGGGACTCTTAGCGAAAATTTAGCTACTTTTGTTAACCATGAAAACTGACATTTCAGTACTGCACAAGTCATTTGTGATGCTAAAATGAAATTGACCTACGTCATGGCTCAGTGGCCTGGGTCAACATGTGATTCTGAGGAAAAGTAGTTTGGACAGATGTGATGGTACTGCACATGGTGGCTGGCTTATTTCTAAGGTAACTGGCTGAACTATCAGTTTTTCATATGGCCTGTACTATTCATTGTAACAGCAATCATGTCATTACATGTGCTAAATTATAGTGGCTACCCACTCAGATGCTGGCTCCTAACGCCTTTCTCTGATCTCCAGAATGTAGAGAAGAGGCACTATAATGCTGTGCATGATCTTGCTCTTTCAGTTTGAGAGTGCATACTAATAGTCTTGAATGCACGTGGTGATGTCTTAATGTATTAGGTCAAGTACCGGCCAATGAAGTTCTGCTACTTCATGATTGCTTATGTATGAGGTTGATTAGCATGCTCTAAAAATTGTATGGATGTTTCAGGCACATTCACGTATGCATATTTACAAGTTGATTGTCATTTAAAATGGATAAATTGCATATAAATCAATGAAAGATCATCCATCTTCAACATGTATAGAAATCTCAGCAGAGAATGTTATTTTACAGTTTACCCATGAAAAGCAAGGCAGAACATACAGGCCAGATAAAATCAGTTGTAAAATAATGCAGGAATTATCTAATCAATTAGCACAGCCTTTGTGACAGTTGCTTCAATGATCTTTTGAAAAGGGAGTCATTCCAGACCTCTGGAAATGATCAGTGGTTGTCCTGGTGCCTAACAGCAGTAAGCCAAAACAAATGAATAATCTGCACCCAGCATAAACATCTATTCTGGGCAAAATGTTTTGAATAGCTAATTTTAAAGTGGCCATTTCTCCATACAAAGATGAGGTCTGTGCAGCAGCTGTGAAATGGGGGGACAAAGCTGTGACTGATAAGTGACATAAAAACAGTCCAGGGCAACTACTTGGTAGACACCCCCATCACACTTTGAAGAACATTTGCTAAGAAGAGACTGTGTGATTGCCACTGCTAGACAGCACATGTTGCTCAAAGCCTTTTTATGTCCGGCAGTGGTGTCTCCCACTGTCATACATGGGAGATCAAGATGGTGATCTCTCAAATGACTTGGATGTTGATGGACCTGCTAGGGTCGTTGCTGTTGAGCAACTGATGGTTGGGAGATCTGGGGTGCCACTTCAGATGCATTGCTATGGCAGTCATCTAATGGAGCTGCTCACCTAAAATGGATACTATGAAACTAAGACCCTGATATGGTAAGGTCAGGTGCTGACACTTTATGAATGCGATGGGCATGCCAGCGAGAGCCATCCTATAACAAAAAGGTGGCTGGCCCCAATTGCCTAGTAATTTGAAGAGGTGAAGAAAGAAAGGAGTGCAGCTTATCAGCACGGTGTAACTTCCATCCAGTTACCGGCATTGATATTACACAACTTCACTCTGTAGCGCTGATCAAATTGCTGTTTCATTTTCTTTTGCCCTTGTCTGACTTTGGCAATTGTTGAGGGTGCAGAATGGCTTAAACCATTGGGCAAAGATGATCTAGTGGAAGTGAGAGTCCCCGACCCTTCATTAACTTAGCTGGTGATTTCCCAATGGTTGAGTGTTGAGTTGCCCAATAGTGAAGTAGGGTTTGGTTGAGGGCAGTATAAAAATTGTAACCTTGAGCAAGATGTGCCCAGATACCATTTTTAAGTGACTGATTAAATCTCTCTACCCCTCCATTTACCTGTGGGTTATAATAAGCGGTCTTGCGGTGTTCAATGCCATGATTCTTTAGGAATGATGTGAATTCTGCTGAGATAAATTGAGGCCCATTGTCACTTGTGATTACACATGGAAGTCAGAAAACGACCTATCAGAGCCTCCAGTACATTGATCACAGTCTTTCAAGTGACTGTGCTCACTGGAACAACTTCAAGCAAATCACAAGAAAACGATGATGGGGAGGAGCACTGTGAAGTTCACCACAAATGTCTAGCTGCAAGTGCTCCCATGGGTATGCTGGCCACTGAAGGGCTGAAGTGGTGGAGGAGTAGGTAACCCTGTCTTTCGACTAACCAGACAAGCAGAGCAATCCTTAACAAGGACTTCTATATCGTTTTCAATACCTGGCCACCATACCCGATCCTGGCACCTCTGTTTCATCTTCACAATTCACAATTCCTAGGTGACCCTCATGAGCCATCACCATAGCACAATAACCCCGAACAATGCAGGTGTCATTCCAACATGACAGCTCCTCTTTCACATATGCAAATGGGATCAGCTCATCGGATACACGTTTAGGCCAGCCCTCTCTAATATAAGTGCATAATAATTCAAAAACAGTATCTTCTTCTGAAGCTTACTGGAGCTATGTAAGTGATACAATATCATGGAGCAGTCCATGCAGCAGCTGAATAAGGTCATTTTCTGTGTCAGCAGCTTGGTTGTGAAGTGGCTTCAGTGCTGGTGTAAAGCATAACATAACAGGTTAGCTACTACATTTTCCCATCCTGGCTTAAACTCCAGTTGGAAATTATATTGTTGTAAATGATCAGACCACGTATGTAACCAGAGGGGCTTGTGTCCTGTTCCAGATGTTGTCAGCAAAGAAGTGTGAGCCTGATGGTCTGTCCTCAGAATGAACGGTCTTCCATACAAATAAATATGCCATCGCTCACAAGCCCAGATGCATGCCAAAGCTTCACGTTCCCCTGCAGAGTATTTTTGTTCAGTCAGGCTCAGTGCTCTGGAGGCAAATGCAACTGGCTTTTCCACCCCTTCTTCTATCTGCGACAAAATAGCTCCCAAGGCCAAGGCAGAGGCATCACAAGTAACAATTGCCCTACACTCTGGGTTAAAATTTAATAGAACTGGTGCAGTCGTGAGTTGTTGTTTCAGGAGATGGAATACTTCAGCGCATTCAGAGGTTTATTTCCAGGGTGCATCCTTTTTTATGAGCTCGCGTAGTTGGGTTGTGATAGCTGAATATTATGGCAGGATGTGTAAATAATAGGATGTCATGCGCACATACTCCTGGCATCCCAGCCAAGAGTGATGACATTCTTTTCTGAAAACAACTGGGCTCTGAGCAAAGCCCAAATGGCATACAGGTATAACAGAACACCCCAAGGTGTATGACAAATGCAGTGCGATCCCTACTATTAGGATGTAGTGGTAACTGCAGGTAGCCTTGCTGTAAGTCCAGTTTAGTGAAAACAGTGGAACCATGGAATTGAAATGTACTCTCATCATCTGTCAGTAGTGGTATCTGCCTGGGACCACAGCCTTGTTAACTGCACAAAGGTCAATACAAAGACGCAACCTGCCTGACTTTTTACGTGCAATTACTAGATTGGAGATCCAGGGTGATGCACTAACTGGTTCTATAATCCCTTCATCCAGAAGCTGTTTCAACTGTGCATTAACATTATCTCTCAATGCTAATGGTGTTCGGCGGAGTGGCTGAATGACAGGAGGTATGGACGGAATAAGTCTGGGCTTGTGTACAAACTATGATAGGCATCCTAGGCCATTAAACAGAGCAGGCCATTTCTGTACCCATGGAGAAGTGACTCACAGGATTTCTGCACCATCGTAATCATGAACAGTAAATCCGAGTCTGAGGAAAAGCTCAATACCCAGAACACTGGCTCCTTGCTTTGTAACATGCAAGCCAAAGTCAGAAAGAGATCTTGTTCCATTACGAACATGTAACAGCAAAGTTCCCAGAACATTAATCTTAGTGTGCCCATAACCAGCCAGAGCTATAGATGGCCTCTGAAAAGGTAAATGATAATAAAAGTGGTTGTATGTAGCATAATTAAGAATAGACACTTTACCGTCTGTATCCAAAAGCAAAGGTATGTACACATCCTGTATATATACTGCACAAATCTTGAAGTTAGGCGAAAGAGACTGCACCACATGAATGGATTCTGGTGCTGAATGTGAAGGTGAGGGCTGCCCAGATGCAGGCACTTGGGATGAATGACAGCATCTTGCAAAATGGTTTAATTTGTTGCATTTTCTACATCTCTGACCTCTTGCAGGACAACTTCAGTCCCTGAGCTGGTGATGATTAGATCCACAATTCCCACAATATTGTCCTGAAATACTGGGGTTTCTCTGTGGTTGCAGGACTGGGGCAGCTGTCTCCACAAAGTTATCAGTGAAAGCAGGCTGTAACGCTCAACCTGGAAGGCAATCTTCTATTGCTTTCTCTAGTGTGAGTTCGTCAGATTCCATCAATAATCTCTCCCTCACAGGTGCACTATGCTTTTTCTCTATCAGTTGATCTCTTATCATCTCATTCTGAAGTGGACCAAAATTGCAGTACCCTGCTAATTCCGGTAGCATGGCTGTATATTGTCAGATTGACTCACCTGCCAACTGGCTACGCTGATGAAAGTGAAACCACTGTAAAAGGACGCTCTGTGTCCCAGAAAAGTGCTTCTGGAGGGCCTGAACTGCCGCATTGTATGAGTAGGTTGCTCCCAATGTATGAAAAACATGCTGCCCTTCTGTGCTCAGACAGCGGAGCAACCGAGTCCAAGCCAAGTGTGATGAGATAAGTTTGAAAAGACTCAAACCAGAAAGTCCAAGGCATAGAAGGAAAACCAGTTAAAGGTGGTGGCAGCTAAAGTTCAGTCATTCTCATCGCCAAATGTGTCTACAAAATACACCGTTTCTCACTTGCTAGAACACTCTTTATTTTTTAAGTCTTGAAATCACAACAGCTGAAAGTGTGTACTATTCTTTTTTTTTTTATTATTAATTTTATTACAATCCATACAAAGCAATCAAGTTTTTATAAAAAGAAAAATTGAGTTAAGAACAGATCGATCCCCACCCCTGAGAGAGAGAGCAAGCCCAATGGTGTTAAATTTAAGGCTTGTAAGCATACCTAAATTAATAAATTATCTGTGCTTTATGAACTTATTTTAAAATATTACTGACTAGCAAAATACCCGCGCTTCGCAGCGGTGAAATACTTTCTGAATATTTTTATTAATAAAAAAGTAAACATTTTTAGACTGAACGAAAATATGTAAAAAATTAATTGTTAAGGATCTCTCTGTATACCACGTTGTCAGTTCGGCCCTCTGGTTGTAATATAACTAAGCTGTGTGCTGAGCTCACTCTTGAGCATGCAACATACAGTTGGCCATGTGAAAAGCAATCCCACCTCAAATTAATGCCAACCTTTTGTAGTGTTTGTCCCTGAGACTTATTAATTGTCATTGCGAAGCAGAACCTTACTGGAAATTGAACGCGTTTGAATTGAAATGGGAGATTAGATGGTATAACGGGGATGCGAGGAATAAAAACTGTGTCACCTGAGGCACTGCCAGTAAATATAGTTGTTTCAATTAGGTTGTTTTGTAGAGATGTGACCTGAAGTCTTGTGCCGTTACAAAGTTTCGGTGGTTGTAAGTTTCTGCTTCCTTGGCGAAGGTCGTAAACGAAAGAAGACACTGCAGTGAACACAGAAGAGAACCCGTGGATTAAATAAAACCTACACAATAACTGTAACAATCGTAACAAATGAACAATAAAATAGAAGAGAAACCGTGAATTAAATAAAAAGGTTGCTTCGTTGGTGAAGCAAGGAAAAAGGACTTTCTTATATGTCGTTGGTTTGTAAAACAGTGCAGAAGCTGTGAGAAAGCTGCTTCCTTGGCGAAGCTAAACGAAAGAAGACACCGCAGTGAACACAGAAGAGAATCCGTGGATTAAATAAAACCTACACAATAACTATAAAAATCGTAATAAATGAACAATGAAACAGCGGAGAACCCGTGGATTAAATAAAAAGGCTGCTTCGTTGGCGAAGCAAGGAAAAAGGACTTTCTTATATATTGTTTGTTTATAAAACAGTGCAGAAGCTCTAAGAAAGCTGCTTCCTTTGCAAAGTAAGGAAACGACTGAAGAGACGGCGGGGACGCGGTAAGTGTTTGGCAAGGCAGCTGAAGCGCTGCATTATGGGATCTGTAGTTTATTGTGTTACTAGTGCTTCATATCCCCGGGCCATTAATAACAATAATACAGTATATAAAATGATCTCATGGGCGGATATAATTACGCCGGGCGGATGTTGCCTGGGCCTTGAGTTTGACACATATGGAGTAAATAGAAC
The DNA here is from genome assembly GCF_016835505.1 of Polypterus senegalus. Classification (NCBI taxonomy): domain Eukaryota; kingdom Metazoa; phylum Chordata; class Cladistia; order Polypteriformes; family Polypteridae; genus Polypterus; species Polypterus senegalus. Next base: position 115,226,515 of record NC_053158.1, read on the forward strand.
TTGAAAAGATATATTTTTTCGTACATCGAGCCCGCGTGCTATTGTGGTTTTGCTTGCATGCCTCAATAAGTCATCCTCCCCTCGCTCTTACTTTTTTACCGTTCATCTAATGAATACACTGAGTATGGCTTTACCAAAACAATCATTGATGGCGAATAAAGTATCCATTATTCGAGTATGTAGATCGGGGTATATATATACATCTATATATACCCGCGTATCGCATGAGAGCGTAGTGTGTTAAAGAAGCTATGAAAAGAAAAGGGAACATTTTAAAAATAACGTAATATGACTGTCAATATACAGTAATTGTTTTGTGAGTTTTACTGAGTGTTGCTGTCATCAAGGATTTGATTATCATTATTTCTTTCAATCAGGTTCGTATTTGTAGGATGTGTTGTGTTCAAGTTACATTCAGTGTTTGTCAATCGTTGTAAAGATGACAGGTTTCATTCATCGATTCGTTTCTTACTGCATCAATAAACAGCTCGTCTTCTTCTTTATCTGAGACCCGACACACTGCATGCACGGGTTTTTTTTTTACACTGTCTTCCTTTAGCGGGACATTGACTTTTTCCACCGTGTGCTGCATTTATGAATATGCTTGTATGTATCAGGCGCTTCATATTTTTTGCTGCCTTTTCAATTGTGTAATTCGTTTTTGTTCAGCTCTTTGGAACTGTTGCTTTTGTCTGTGCACTGCGTCAGTTCACGTGAGCCGCTCGGTGTACATGCATCGAAGTTTCCCAGCTGTGCTGGTGCCATGTCGTGCTATGTCCATGGCTGTATCTAATGTTACCGAAGTCCCGGCACTTAAAACTTTCTCTCGCAGTTTCGCTGAGTTTGTGCCAAACACCACCCTGACCATCTCATTTTCCTCTGCATAAGGACAGTCCTTCACCCGTGAATATTACCCGTGGCAGTTTGCTATTGGATTGCCGCTGACGGACGGCCTTATATGGGTAGGCACTAAATTACAAATGCCAGCGACAGCCTGTCTATGAACTTAATTTAAAGTTTAGGTTTACATCGTGCTTTGTTTCCGAAGTAGCAGAACTCATGAATATGGTTGTATATGTCACTTTCGCCGCTTCTTATTGTTTCGCTGCCTTCTCAATTATATAATGCATGTTTTCTTCAGCGCTTTTTGGGCCTCTTCCTGGTTTTCTACGTACTGCGTGATTACGTGGAAGGCGTGATGATGTCACGAAACCCGCCCCCACGGGTTTCAAGCTCATCTCCATTACAGTAAATGGAGAAAAACAGCTTTCAGTTATGACCATTACGCGTAGAATTTCGAAATGAAACCTGCCCAACTTTTGTAAGGAAGCTGTAAGGAATAACCCTACCAAATTTCAGCCTTCTACCTACACGGGAAGTTGGAGAATTAGTGATGAGTCAGTCAGTCAGTGAGTGAGTCAGTGAGGGCTTTGCCGTTTATTAGTATAGATTAGATCCTGCCATGTTTTGAAAAAAGTCTGTACGGATTCTCTGAGTATTTGATTTTTTCCAACTTCAAATAATATAACACATAGGTTTCCTACTGACTTAAAAGAGGAGAGTTTGGGTTCTTCCAGTTTATCAGAATAAGTCTGCGTGCCAACAGTGTAGTGAATGCAATCACAATTTGTTTGTCTTTTTCCACTTTAAGCCCCTCTGGAACAACACCAAACACAGCTGTTAATGGGTTAGGAGGGATTGTGAGTCCAAGGCTATCTGAAAGGTAAACAAAATTTTTGTCCAGAATAATGTTAATTTGGTGCAGGCCCAGAACATGTGACCTAGTGAGGCTGGGACTTGGTTGCAACGTTCGCAGGTTGGATCATGCTCTGGAAACATTTTGGAGAGTTTTAGTCGAGACAGATGTGCTCGATATATAATTTTGAGTTGTATAATTGTATGCTTTGCATATGGAGCTCGAGTGAATTCTCTGCATTGCTACTTTCCACTCCTTTTCTGATATATTAATTGAGAGATCTTTTTCCCAGTGTCCTCTTGGATCTTTGAAAGGAGGGATTGTAAAATGATTTTATATATTGTAGAGATGGAGTCTAAGTCCTTGAGATTGAGCAATATTTTTTCCAGCATGGATGAGGGTGCAAGATGAGGAAAATCTGGAAGGTTCTGTTTAACAAAGTTCCTGATTTGAAGATAGTGAAAGAAATGTGTAGCTGGAATGTTAAATTTGGAATGTAATTGTTCATAGGATGCAAAGACGTTGTCTATATAAAGATCTCTAAGCAAGTTAATTCCAAATTTTTCCAGATATTAAAACTGCATATGTTTGTGAAGGTTGAAAGAGGTGGTTCTCTTGCAGAGGTGCCACAGATAGAAGCTTCTCCGTCTTAAAATGCTTTCTACATTGGTTCCAGATTCTAAGTGAGTGGAGCACAATTGGGTTATTTGTATATTGCCGATAGCGTGTGTTTATTGGAGCACAGAGCAAGGAATACAAAGAAGTACTGCAGGATTTTACTTCTATTGCGGTCCAAGCCTGTGTATGTTCTTCTATTTGTGTCCAGGTTCTTATCGCCTGTATATTTGCTGCCCAGTAATAAAACTGGAAGTTAGGTAGAGCCAATGCGCCTTCTGCCTTTTGTCTTTGTAGGGTCGCTCTTTGATGCGTGGATGTTTTGAATTCCAAATAAATGAGGTTATTGTTGAATCTAATTGCTAAAGAATGATTTATTAATGTATATTGGGATGTTTTGAAATAAAAAGGAGTTTAGGAAGAATATTCATCTTAACAGTGTTAATTCTTCCAGCTAGTGTGAGATGAAGGGTTGACCATCTATGCAAGTCTTGTTTAATTTTTTCCATGCAGACGGCGAAATTTTGTTGATATAGAGCTTTATGTTTACTTGTAATGTTTACCCCTAGGTATTTAAACTGTTCTGCAATGATAAAAGGTAGGGTATCTAATCTAATATTATATGCTTGAGAATTCACTGGAAAGAGTACACTTTTATTCAGATTAATTCTGAGACCAGAGATCTTTTGAAATTCTGTGAGTGCTGCTAAGACTGCAGGCACAGAATTTTCTGGGTCTGATATATACAGTACCATGTCATCTGCATATAATGAGATTTTCTGTTCCAGTCCTTCTCTGCTAATCCCCTTTATCTGATCAGTATTTTGACAATGTATTGCCAGTGGTTCAATGGCAATCACAAACAGCAGCGGTGACAAGGGGCATCCTTGTCTAGTGCCACGTTCTAGTTTAAAGTAGTCTGAGCAAATGTTGTTGATGCAAACTGAAGCTTCTGGGTTAGTATACAGTAATTTAATCCATGCACAAATGTTTGGGCCAAACCCAAACTTCTCCAATGTAGTAAAAGGTATTTCCATTCAATCATGTTGAATGCTTTTTGCATCCAATGATAATAATATTTCTGGGGTGTTTGATTTAGTTGGTGAGTATATTACATTAAACAGGCGTCGAAGATTTGAAGATAAGTGCCGGCCCCTAATAAATCCAGTTTGGTCTTGTGATATTACCGAGGGGAGCACTTTCTCCATCCTTCTGGCTAAGATTTTAGAGAGTATTTTAACGTTGTTATTCAGAAGTGAAATTGGTCTGTATGATGCACATTGTAATAAGTCCTTATTTTGTTTTGGAAAGACAGTGATTAGTGCTTGGCAAAAGTTTGTGGAAGAGATTGGTTATCTCTGGCTTCTGTAAATGTTGCTAATAGGAGGGGAGCTAGCTGAGCGGAGAATTTCTTGTAAAATTCTGCAGGGTAGCCATCAGGGCCTGCTGCTTTCCCACCTTGGAGTGACTTTATAGCATCTAGTAATTCTGATAACGCCAGAGGTTTATCAAGTTCCTCCACACTAGAAGCATCAGTGTGTACTATTCTCACACATGCGCAAACACATATGCGCTCACTTTCCATGCATGCATGTAATTATTATTACAAACATTATGTTATCCAACAAAAGTATCTGCAGCAAGGTGCAGCAGTAGTGTTCCTTTTCATATGACAGTTACAACTACAGAAAATTCCAGCAAATCTTTTCACAAAATCATCCAAATTCAAAGATTTACTGTGTTTGGTCTCAATGCTTAGTATAGCCAAATTTGACAATCTACTTTCTGTCATAGAAGATCACAAATGATTCTTTATTAGCGTTAGGGCTGAAAAGCCTTGTTCACAAGAAGCACTGCTGACTAATAATACCACAGCTATCTTACATAACCCTAACAGCTCAAAGACCCCATCCTGGTATGGGTCAAAAAAAAGTCTTTCTAAGACTCTCCTTATGTGATGAAGTTCATGCTTCAAGTTTTCAATATTGGACTCATAAGCATTTGTCAGAAGAAGAACATCCACCCCTCTTAGATAGCTAGGACTAGATGACTTTACAGCCTGAATACCAATCATGATACAGCAGTTGGTATTGGAAAAATGCCTTTCCATTTCCCCAATCATGCTATCAATAACTGGGTAGTACACTTTGACCTGAAAAGCATTTTTGCTGTCTGGTTGTAAATGCTGTCCAAGGCTGGTGGTGACAACACAATCCTTGAATTTTCCTGTTACCTTCACTTACCACTTTGAGAAGTTCTGCGTTGTAAAAATACCACTTCGTTCACACGTGTCAACTATATCACTCAAAATCTCACCAAAATAGGCATCGCTACAATAATGTGTAATTGTGTCTTGAAGTAACGGAATTCAATCAATGGCCTTAGAAAGATCAAGTGTTTTGACTGCAATAGTCTAACAAAAATTTAGAATCAACTAAAACCTTTCTGAACACTACAAGACACTACAAAATTCAAATCAATTTGAGCCTGTATTTCTTCTGCTTCAATAGCTCTCTATGGATTGTTCTCACACTGAATTTCGACAAGCACTTTAAGAACAGCTAGGAGTCTGTTAATTGCATTGTAAAATGCAACACGTCTGCAAACCCAGCGTGTATTGCTAAGGCACTGAAGCTCCCTTGATATCTCTGTAAACATCTTACACTACACTTCCAACCTTTTCTGATGAAAATGGGGTCCAGACATGAATGTGTACAATTTTCTCAACAAAGCAAAACATTTCCAGCATCAAGTACACTTCTGACTGTGTCAACTACCATCCAAGTGTAAGCAATATGCACTGCAATGTAAATAAAATGCATATTTAGCAACATCTTTTATCCTGGCTTGGACAACTGAATGTACCCCTGTACAAAAAGAGTGGCTTTTTTTAATAAATAAATCTTGAACACATTTCTGCTGGGGAGAGGGAAAAGGTGCGAGTGATCTGCTGAAGATGCCCCATCTCCAAGTTGGTGCGAAGCAGTCAGCCTTCCATGTGTTGCTTGCTGGCACACGTGGGTAGTCTGATTGCCTTGTTTTCAGCCCAGTGCGGTAGGATCGGAGGTTAAAGGGCAGAGAGAAAGACAGCAGCAGCAGCGAGCCAGAGAGGTGGAATTGAAGAGTCATAGTGTGGGGGAGGACCGATCTCCTCAGTCTGTCAGTGAAGTATAGTCGGCTCTGTCTTCTCTTGCACAGAGCATCAGTATTGGCAGTCCAGTCTAATTTATCATCCAGCTGTACTCCCAGGTATTTATAAGTCTGTACCCTCTGCACACAGTCGCCTCTGATAATCAGGGGGGCTTGGGTCTTCTAAAATCCACCACCAGCTCCTTGGTTTGGCTGGTGTTCACGTGTAAGTGGTTTGAGTCGCACCATTTAACAAAGTCATTGATTATGTTCCTATACTTCTCCTCCTGCTCACTCCTGATGCAGCCCAGGATAGCAGTGTCGTCAGCGAACTTTTGTACGTGGCAGGACTCCAAGTTGTATTGGAAGTCCAATGTATATAGGCTGAACAGGACCGGAGAATGTATAGTCCCCTGCAGTGCTCCTGTGTTGCTGACCACAATGTCAGATCTGCAGTTCCCGAGAAGCACATACTGAGGTCTGTCTTTAAGACAGTCTATGATCCATGCCACCAGGTATGAATCTACTCCCATCTCTGTCAGCTTGTCCCTAAGGAGCAGAGGTTGGATGGTGTTGAAGGTGCTAGAGAAGTCCAGAAACATAATTCTTACAGCACCACTGCCTCTGTCCAAGTGGTAGAGGGATCAGTGTAGCATATACATGATGGCATCCTCCGCTCCCACCTTCTCCTGGTATGCAAATTCAGAGGGTTGAGGGCGTGGTGGACCAGTGGCCTCAAGTGGTGAAGCAGGAGCTGCTCCATGGTCTTCATCACATGTGACGTCAGAGCGACAGGCCGGATGTCATTCAGCTCACTAGGACATGATACTTTTGGGACTGGGGTGATGGAAAATGTTTTCCAAAGCCTCGGGACTCTCCCTTGTTTCAGACTCAGGTTGAAGATGCGCTGTGGAGGACTCCCCAGCTCCAGCGCACAGGCCTTCAGCAGTCATGGTGATACTCCACATGGACCCACTGCTTTGCTGGCATAAAGTCTCCTCAGCTCTCTGCTCACCTGGGCTGCTGTAATTGTGGGTGTGGATGTCTCTCCTATGCTGGTATCAACAGAAGGATGGGTGGAGGGTGCAGTACTCCAAGGTGAGAGTGGGTTAGGGTGGTCAAACCTGTTAAAGTTGTTCATTTGGTTTGCTCTCTCCACGTCTCTTTCGATAGTGGCACCCCGCTTCGAGCTGCAGCCAGTGATGATTTTCATCCCATCCCACACTTCCTTCATGCTGTTATTCTGCAACTTCTGCTCCAGCTTTCTCCTGTACTGCTCCTTCACCACTCCGAGCTGGACTCGGACTTCCTTCTGCACGCGCTTGAGCTCATGCTGATTACCGCCTTTAAAAGCCTATTTCTTCTGGTTCAAAAGGCCCTTGATGTCACTTGTAATTCATGGCTTGTTGTTAGCATAGCAGCATAGTGTTTTTACTGGAACTACAATGTCCATACAGAAGTTGATGTAGTCAGTAGTGCAGTCAAAAACCTCCTTAATGTTCTCACTATATGATCCCTGCAGGATATCCCAGTCCGTAGTTCCAAAGCAGTCTCTCAGAGCCTGCTCTGCATCACTTCCTGAATAAGCGTGTGGTTGTAGGTAGCTCCCTCACTCTTGGTTTGTAGTGAGGCTGAAGTAGAACCAGGTTATGATCTGCTTTCCCAAGCGCAGGCAGCGGGGTGGCGCTGTATGCATCTTTAATGTTTGCATACAGTAGGTCAATAGTCCTATTTCCCCTTTTGTTACAATCCACATACTGGAAGAAGGCAGGTAATGTTTTGTCTAGCGTCACATGGTTAAAGTCTCCAGCGATTAGTACAAGCACCTCAGGGTGCTGTGTTTGTAATTTAGCAACAGTGGAATGGATGATGTCACGCGATATCTCCATGTCTGCCCAAGAAGGGATGTAAACAATAACAACAATGACGTGTCCAAGCTCTCTGGGCAAGTAATAGGGATGCAGAATTACGGTCAACAATTTGATGTCCTTGCAGCAAGTGGAGATTTTGACATTTACATGTCCAGAGTTGCACCACCTTGTATTTACATAGAGAGCGAGTCCTCCTCCTTTACACTTCCCGCAGGTATTTGCATCTTTGTCCGCTGTAACTGTGCTAAACCCGGGTAGCTCCACGTTAGCATCTGGGATGGTAGTTATTAGCCACATTTCACAAAAACACAACAAACTGCATTCTCTGTAGGTTCTGGCATTTTTCACCAGCGAGGCCAGTTTTGTCGATCTTATTTGGTAGTGAGTTCACATTTCCCAGGATCACAGAAGGCACAGAAGGCTTGTATCGCCACTTTCTCGAAAGCTGCTTTGCTTTTACCTTAGCTCCAGCTCTGCTGCCATGATACTGCCTTCTTATCTTGTCAGGTAAATAGGGAACCACACCGGTGTGGGCATTTGTTCTCAGTGCTTGAAGTTGACTACTTGAATAGATGAGTCTCAGCGTGCAAAAATCCATGTCCAAGTAGTAAAAAGTAATAAAAAGTGTCCAGGGAACAAGTCCACATAAAAGAAAGCGATAGGAGTGATCAGTAGAATAGTAAAATAGAGAAAAAGGTAGAAAAATAAAGTCGTACACGGTGCTGCTGGAAAGGCTGCCACTTGCGGCGGCGCCTGAGTCATATGATCAATGATGGACAGAAACAGTGCCTTTGACTTTTGATTTTATTTATTTGTTAACTATTTTTTAGAGCACTGCTCCTATGGAGCACTTGTTTTGTGGATTGTTTTAATAAAAGTACTGAGAACTTTGCACCTTCCCCTTGCTTCATGTGTGTTTTGTCACCATCAGCCACGCTCATCTCGGTTACTGTACTGATGGTGTCAGGTTCAAGAGGGTCCCATTATGAAAGAGGGTTCAAAGAGCCGACCCACACCGTCACAACCCCACTCGTAATTGCTGCGCCATCGGATCCTTGACCTGAAAGATTTAGCTTATAATCCAAACCAATCCTCTACAAACAGCCAATAATTTAGCACTTAATGCATCAGAATTTAACCTTTCTGTCTCATGAAACTCCAGGAGAAACTATACAAACCCTTGCATGTTATCAAACTAATCAAGTGTTATACCCCTTCCAAAAGGGAAATGATTAATAAATAAAACTCAATACCCTGTTTTCTCAGCAGTGTCTGTTTCACATGTTTGTTTACAACAGCACAATAAAATAACATTTTCAATACTATATTACTCGTTTAATCTCTTTTCAGCACCTTACAGTATTTATATGTAGAACTTTCACCAATTTATAATCATTAGTGCTTAGTCCTTCATCTCTGTCTTTTAAACTTTCCTTATTTCTATACATTTTTTTACAACTACTTAAAACTACTTGCATCATATTACAGTATTATCATTCCATACTTCCTCTTATTTAACTCTTTCAGGCTTCTTTCCTATTTATCATAAACTGGATTATGTATTAACTAAACATTAAGCCTGTTACAATAACGGGCGTTAGAACAGTAGTGCATAAACAGAAGGAACAGTCTATATTAAATGGCTAGGACCTTGACCTCATTCTGTTTCTTGTCTTAATTTTTTTTTGTCAAAAATATTTTTTCAAGAAGCCTAAAGTAAAATAATAATAAAAATAAAATAGAAACGTACATGACAATACAGTAAGTATAATTGATATTGCCTTAGTGTAAAACTTTGTAGCAATCTGTAAGACACAATATATGAAGAAGATATTTAGGTAAAATTTTTAATTTTTTTACCTCATGAAATTTTTCTGTACAATTTCATTATAGACAACATTTCTTGTAAATAATCTGTCTGAGTTTGGCAACAGTTTGCCTTGTTCAGGAATCTCTACAACCTTGACAACAACTTCTGGAAAACTTCTAACTCTTGATAATGCAACATAAAACTGACCATGGCTGAATACTGGTTCTGGCAAGTAAATGCCAACCTTTTCTAAGGTTTGCTCTTCTGAGTCTCTCTCTTTTAGCGTTTTTCTGACAGTCATTTTTTTTTCTTCAATCGATCTATTTGCTCATATTTTTCTTTGTCTTTCAGCGTTTCTTTTGTTGATGTTTACTTGTTGAGCTGACCGTTCTTCCAGGAGATGTTGATTATCTGTGTCTTTTGTCCTACTTGACGTGTCCTTTTTTTGGTTGGCATGTTGTTAGTAGATACATCCGTAATATTTTCTCCAACAGTAATACTGGCTTGTATGTAGCTGTAATATGCATCCTTTAATATGTCTTTCATTTTCTCTCGCAATAATACTGCTTTGTATTTCCATAAAATGCCTGTAATTTTCTCTGACAGTAATACTGGCTTTGATGTCCGTAATATGACTTTAATTTTCTGTCACACCAGTGAGCAATCGGCAGAGTGTCCCCAGCAACTGATGTAATGTGTGGCGTGCTGATTATAATCGTGCCTGTGGCTTCTCCCCAGCAAGTACTGTGCAGGTCCCCAGCAAGTATTTTATTCTGTGGGGGCGTGCAACTGATTATTTTGTGTGGCGTCTCCCCAACAACGGATTTTATGTGTGCTGCCGCGACTACCCATTTAGCACTCTCCCCAGCAATGGTGTCCTTTATATCTTATCATGCGCGGCCGTTCACTGTGTGCCCAGCTTCCAGTGTGTGTGCTTTATTTGCTCATCGTGCGCGGCGGCGGTGGTGGCTAGGCCATTCACTGTGCGCCCAGCTTCCAGTGTGTGTGAGTCCACGTGCCGAGCGCATGGGCGGGGCACGGTACAATGGGCGGGGCACGGTACAATGTGCGGCGTGGCCCGTGCATGCGCACTTCACCAGAAGACACACACACGGACACTTGGACGCACACAGGAGTTTTATTAAAGAGGATACGCCTAACAAAGCCATAATAAGCCAGCAAGAAATGCTGTATATGCAAACCATGTACAGAAACACACTCCAATTAAGATGTATAAATGCATATACACAAACATGAACATAAAGGAATACTAAGGGGATTCTCTTATAATATCTTAAACAACAGTCACTTTTATTATAAGAAATTGCTCCGTTTTGCTGTTAAATGTCACAATATTACAACAGTAAATCTTTAACCTTGTAGACCATTGTCGCAAAATCGCTTCAAGCCGCGTCCAGGCTGAATGCAGCCAAGGTGGCACATGCATCCTGGTAATGCCAGTTGATGCGTATTCAATACGTTCCGAGGATTATATTGAAAGCACTGCTCATGCCATCTACCGGTTGTAGTGGAAACCATGTTGCCATGCATGTGAATTTTGGCTGCTTATTTTGAGAAATTCTTCAAATATGAGGTAAATTGTGCTAAGATAAAAAATACTTACAAGCTTATTGTTTGCTTCTACTGCTGACTTATTGGAATAGACTATATGTGACAAAAATCTCAGAAGTTATTCACCGATTTCGCTTTGTCGCTTTTTCGCTACATTAGGCAATAACGGCTGCATATGATAATATTGTATTTAGGTGTAATATTGTAGAAATTCGAATTCCTGTGCATAGATTTCAAATGCTTTGAATTTTGAATCTAATTAATTTCTTTAATTACTGTAAAAATAGCATGCTGGGATATTAATACAATTTCTGCCCTTTATTTTGAGGCAGAACTAAATGAACACATCAATTTTCTATCGGAAGTGAACTGGTGGACTTCAAATCCGAGTTCCACCAGTTGAAAATGATGACAGCTGCCTCAGTGACAGTGAGGATATCGACGAAGACTACATACATTACATTATCACCAGGTGATATTTCTGGCGATGAAAACGGCAGTAATGAGTGTACTGATAATGAATGCAGCAGTGATGAAGAATCCGACAGCAATCATGATGCACTTGCTAACATCAGTGCTACTGGTGCAAGAAGAGCTGCTACTGCAAGGAGAACACCTCAAAACATAGTGTGGAAGAACTCTGCAAAGGACATTCCAATTTGGCAAGCTGCACTTCCTGATGCTGATGAAATCAGATTGCCTATTCAGTACTTCCGAGACTTTTTTGATGCTGTTCTTTTGGATACTATTGTAGAACAGAGTAGTCAACATTGCACTGTGGTATAGCGGGTCCGCGGCTTCCGAAAAAAAGTCAGTTTATTTTAAAATCCGTATAGCCGTGTCGTTCTCTGTGGGCGCGATTGCACGACCGCGGGGAGTTAATGAGGTGATTGCAGCGAGTCGCACCTGCACGTGTGGGTGCGGTCGTTCTTGTTTGCCTCATTGGCTTCCTGCGGTGTGTAGCCTAATTAAGACGCTGTGCCCACGGAGGCAGAGGTGTATATATAAACGAAGGTACACCAGAGAGGGGAGAAAAAAATCGTGGAAAAAAAGAGAGAAATGGAAGGAGGTTGAAAGATAGCAATGGCAGTCTAGGCTGGATGATCTGGCAACCTGCAAAGAGATACAGAACGAGCTGGGGCCCCGCAAAGGAGTGTTAGATGGAGGCGCTCTTGGGGCTAGTTCGCCCCACTGACAATTAGCGAGTGGGGTGAGCAGGAGAGGTGTCATCTCGTCGGATCTGAGGAGCGACTACGGGTGCGCGAAAGATCACGGAAGGAGAGCCAACCTCTTCGGTCTGGCAGTGACGTCCGTTTGGAGGCCAAGATGGAGGTTGACAGGAGCTCGTGACTGTTGGGTCCCGCGGCTGCGACTAATGGTGAGCCGGGGAGAGAGTGATGGAGGTGGGCTAGAGAACAAGAAGGGAGTGAGAGACTGCATTTTTAACTCCTACATTTTTAATCTCCGATTTTAAAGGATTTATTTATTGTTGGTTTTAACCCCACTGGACACTTGATATTATGAATTTATTTATGGAACTTTGCTGCACTTTTCCTTTTTGATTTGATTATTGCTTTAAATAAAAGCACTTAATGGAATATCCCCTGGCCTTGAGAGATTTGTCCCTATTTGTCAGCTCATTTCTGTGACATTATCGACTGTGTTGGGTTCAAGGGCTCCTGAACAGCAATGGGAGTATGGAGTTGAATCCGCATCGTCACATACACACAAAAAAAATGCAAATAGTGCTTTCAATTTGGATCTAAATAAATTGGAGCAGTTTGTTGGCACTGTAGTGTACTTGAGTGTTGTACATTTACCAAGGTCAAGAATGCACTGGTCCAGTGAATGTTGAGTAGTGCAGGTGACTGATGTGATGTTCCAAGACAGATGGGAACAAATTATAAAATTCATTCATTTTCAATAACGGCAACATGCCAGCCAACAATAATGGAAATTTATGATAAGCTTTTAAAAATCAGGCCAATTATTGATTCACTTCTCCCAAAATTTCAGGGTCTCCCACAAGATCAAATGTCTATTGATGAGCAAATGGAGCCATTCAAAGGTAGAGCTAGTCTAAAGCAATATATCCCCAAGAAGCCATTCAACTGGGGATACAAAATCTTTGTGATATAAAAGGCCTGGTACATTCATTTGACATATTTGCAGGAAAAATTACTTCTGTACCTGGAGAACTTGACATTGGTACAAGTGGAAACATTGTGCTAAAGCTTGCACAAGTTATTTGTGGTGCCATCAATCACTTACTGTATTTTGACAACTGGGGGCTGTTCCACGAAGCGAGCTAACCTCAAAATCCAGGCTTATTTCGATAATCCCGGTTTAATTTCTCCAAATTCGGTTCCACGAACGAGGCTAACCTGAAGCTCCGCTTAATTACTATGCCAACATATGCTCGTGGACAAGCCTGCTCCGTGGCAGGTTAGTTGTGAAGCTTATCTTAGCTTGATGAATATGATTGGACAAACCATTTGATGTCACAGCACGACCTTCTGTGGGGCTGGGATTATTCTGCTGCTGTTCTCTCCCTCTTTCGCACACATCGACCCTCCAATATAAAATTATTACAGATTACATGCAGGCGATTCTAACTACTTAGAAAGTATAAAATGACAAGGAGTGCATTGAAGGCTTTTACATGAATAACCATGGCGTGCTCATTTATTCATAATCCAGTTGATGAGGGAGCAAGGCTCATTCGTAGAGCTTTAAGGCAACAGGTTCCACAATTACTTCGGCCCAGGATAGATCCGTTGCATTTTGCGGATGATTATTTATATGAGCGCTATAGATTTAGTAGACACAGTATTGCATATTTGTGTCAGTTATCGGAACCTTACATTTCTAAAAACACACGTCGCTCTAAAGCCCTTACGTTTGCACAGTCTTTGTGTAACGCTTTGCGTTATTTTGGTGTGGTTCATTTCTGTACAGTGTGGGGGATGCTGAACATTTAAGCAAAGCTACAGTGTGCTGTGAAATCGGGAAGGTTTGCGTTGCATTAAAGTCCTTTTTAAATATATTCATTACCTTTCCTGGCCACCGAGGAATTCTTGCCATTAAGGAAACTTTCTTTGGAATTAATGGTGCTTAATCTTTAAACATCTACTCATTTACGGCACATAAATCATTACCTGATAAGTAACTGAATTTAATTTGTCAGGCTTTCCTAACGTCATTGGAGCCATTGACTGTATACACGTGAGGATAAAGGCTCCAGCAGGTCCAACACAGCCTGATTACATAAACCGCAAATCATATCACAGTATTAATGTACAGGTAAGTACTGATAATATCTCACATTTATATACAAGAGGTGAAAGTGTAGTCGTCCAACATTAACAATGTATGTCATTACCATTTCCTAAAATGTTTCAGATGGTATGCACTGCTGAACATCTAATTTCAAACATTGTGGCAAAATGGCCAGGATCAGTACATGATGCCAGAATTTTTTGCGAGTCTTCACTGGCTCAAAGCCTCAGACAAGGCAAGTCAACTAAAATTCACAAATATACTATAGTTTATTATACTACAGTCTAATGTGTCTACTTTCCATTATAGGAATTTTTCCTGGTGTGCTGCTTGGTGACAGAGGATACCCATGTCTACCGTTTCTTCTCACACCATATACAGATCCTGCAACACAAGCAGAAAGACATTTCAACCATGCCCGTTGTAAGACAAGGGCACGCATTGAAATGACATTTGGACAGTTAAAATCCAGGTTTAACTGCCTGCGGCATCTCCGAGTTACACCAGACAGAGCGTGTGACATTGTAGTAGCCTGTGCAGTTGTGCATAATGTGGCAATACTGCAGCAGGAGCGTATGCCAATAATGACGCATTCTTCACTTGCTGCCAGGACCTTTTCGTTCCACTCATGTTGCTCCTGAAACCAAGCATTGTAATAATTATATTAATAATTACAATTATATATCACTTTTTATCCAAGATGAACCCATATAATTAACATGCTGTCCTGTTTATCAATGTGTTAAAATAACCTTAAAGTACCTTACAACTGGTAACAAAATGCATATGTAAAAGGAAATTTTAATGACTATACATTTTGAAGGCTTGAAACTGTTCTCATTTAGTTGTTAAATAGTTTGACATCCTTAACAGAAAAGTTACTAAAATCATGTTCTTATACGCATTTAACTTTGATAATACAGCTCGTGTTCCCCTTTCTAGTTATTATAGCTTTGTAGTCCTCATAGGCTTGTAATAATAATTTTTGCTCCTCCTGCGAAAAAAACGCAGCTCTTTTCTTAGTTTCCATTCTTACTTATCCAGCATCGATTAACAAGGCTGCCTTTTATGTCGCGGACGCGCACAAGCCTCACTTATCAAGCTTGGCTTGAATTAGCGGAGATTGAATACACCTGAATTTTGTTCGTGGAACTCAATGAGCCTGAAGTGAACTGTTAGGCTAACTCAAGCAAGGCTATTACAAATAATCCTTGATTTTATAAGCTCGCTTCGTGGAACAGCCCCCTGGTTTTCTTCTTTGGATTTGTTTATAGCTCTTGCGAACAAGGGGATACCAGCCCTTGGGACTCTGCAGCAAAGTCGCCTGCAAGGGTGCAGTGTCCGCATAGATGCTGCTATGAAGAGGGACATATGAAGAGGAAAAAGGTTGTTGTAGTCAATGTAGAAATAAGAGCAGTCAAATGGTTTGAGAATAGAGGGGTGACCATTGCCAGCAGTTTTGCCAGTGCCCATCCTGTTTCTAACATGGAAAGATGGGATAGAAAGTGTCTATAGAATGCCCAAACATCAGCCTGTACAACAAGTTAATGGGTGACCTTGATACACTAATTGCATATCGCATCTACATAAGGTCAAAAAAGTAATATCATAGGTTCTTTTTTCATTTTTTTGATATGGCCATTGTAAGCAGGTGGTTGTATCGACGTGATTGTGATTCATTGGATGTTCCAAGAAAGAAGCAGAACGATTTGCTTGCTTTTAGAACATCAGTTGCACAGGCACTCTGCATGCAAGGCAAGGATATGTCAAAGAAGAAGAGGGGGCGGCCTTCATCTGATGTTGAAAGGGATTTCGAAAAGAAAAAAAATTGAGGTCCAGCTAAGGCTATTCCAACACTGGAAGTCTGTTCAGATGCTGTGAGTCACTGGCTAGTGGTTGAAAGTGGACGGCAACTCTGCAAATGCCCAAATTGTAAGGGCCAGGCTGTAGTCAAATGTTCAAAGTATAATGTTCACCTGTGCCTCAACAAAAACAAGAACTGCTTTCGAGAATTCCACGAGTAAGACTGTTTCTTCTCATGTGACTTTTTGTTAATTTCATGACATTCTACTGATTTTTGGATAATTTTTGTAATTTGGATTGTTGACTGGAGGAATTGACCAATCATCAATAAAATAATCTACATACCTGAGACTGGAAAATTGGTTTAATTACTATTATGCCTAATGTCGCTAATTTGTATCATAGCTAAATTTATATCTATTGTATGTGCTATATTCAAATTAACAATCTCCACTTAATTTAGCATTTCATTGACAGCAAAAGCAGAAATTTATTTTTTATATAATTGTAAATAAATTCATGCAACAAGTTAAACCAACCCACTGATTTAATAATAGGCTGAACAGGCTCCTTTTACATATAAACTAAAGTAACTTTGTACAAAAAATGCACATTCAGGAAATTTCTACGTTCCTGACTGGCAGTATCACAAAATCACTCAACATTGTTTCCTTTTATCTTTTTTTTCTTTACAAAAGTGTAAGTGAAAACGTTTTCTGTGTTAACAAAATCTTTCCATAGTAAAAATTATGCACACCTGTATGCTAAGCGGTTTGTGGTGTGTATAATAACAGCAGTGTTCTCAAATGAAAAACAAGTTTCTTCTCATTGTTTCTTATATATATTGACACCAGTAACAGCAAATGTATAGAAAATGCCTTGTGCAATGACAAGTATTTGTCATTAGATTAGATTAGAGTAAAAGGGAATGTGACAGCCCAATGCTACCGGGTCCTTCCGGGGAGCCTTTTGAACTTGCTACTGCCGGTAACATACTCGAGGAATGAGCCAGCGGATGAAGTCACAACACAAAGCAAGGGACATGTGCAGTCAACATAAAACATGGAATTATAATGAATTTAATTCTTTTTTGAGTATACTACAATCTTTACTGCTAACTTCAGCTAAGCACCTAGCTGCAAATCACAAACACCATGAAGACCCAGAGGAAAATTTATGAATTATTTTTAACAGTACCTCATTCTTTCACCTGAGACAGATGATCTCAATCTCATAACTGTACACCATTAAATTTGTAGTGGCAGAGACCAAAGGAAGACCAAGCGGTGCCTGGAACAAACCATTAATCTCTGAAGGGGAAGTTTACATGGAAGACTTAGTGCAAGACATGCTTTATGTTAAAAGATTTTTTATGAAACTTAGTTATCAATTACAATTTTGTAATTGATAATATATTTATATTGTGGGGCAAAAAGGGTGGCACATAATTTTGTTGTTGCAAATGTCACTATATATGCTACATCTGCCCCTGCTTGTCTGTAATATAGTCATATAGTGCCTTTTTGGTTTATAACCAGTCATTATTTGTAAACCCCGCCAAGTTTTCTTTGCACTGTTCTTCAAATACTCTTCTAATCTGTCCTGATATGTGTTCTTGCTGTTCTTTATTTTCTACTTTATTTGCTTTAATAACATTTTTTTTCTTCTTTCTATTTACTCAAGATTGAAAAGGCATTTTTTCTGGTTTAGGAAGTTTTTCTATTCCAGTGTGACCCAAGGTAATTATTGGGGTATATTTTAATTCTTTTTTTAGAGATGACTGTGTCCTTGCAGAAACTGATCAATCCTGAGATGACTGTTGCTGCATCATTTATACTGTTTCCATCCATTAGAGCATCCCAATTAGTTTTGATCGACAAAATTCCCCAAAACCTTTTTCACAGTGAATGTGCTGTATCCATCAGTGATTTAAGGACATAAGGTGACATAAGGAAAAAAATGCATGTGGGTCATCAGTGAACTTAAAAACATAAAAATGGGTCACAAAGTTTAAAGCACACTGCCAGATTTCCATCCATCATGCATTTCAAAAAATAAAGAAAACGTTTCTAGCATTAGGGGTATGGCCATCAAATATATAGCATTTATCCCTGTGCAGTACCCCACAATGCTAATTATGGATGCACATTAGCCATGTGAGCAACACCATCTTGAAACAAGCCTTAAATGTGTGCCCAAAGATTGGAACTCTGTGAGAGCAATAATATATATATTATTTACTTATTGCATATGGTATTTGTTCCGTCCATGTCTTTTGTTTGAGACACAGTGACACGGTCATTAGCACTACCTTACAGTTCACATCAAATGTTTGGCCGTCTTAGTTGGTCCAGCATAGATGGCAGACTTTTTTCCTAGTCATCAGGGACACTCAAAAGACCATTGCACCATTAAAATCTCTTTTAAACTAGTTTAGTTTCTCCATCCCCATTTACTTCAATGGATTTTGCTGAGTTTGTCAAAATTCACAAACATTTCCATGATTTCGCTGAACTTGAAGTGAAGCAAATTCAGCGGGGTTCTCTCATCATTAGTGCCAGTCAATACATTCAGAACAGCCATGAAGCATTTCTATCAGGTCAACTGTCAAGCATTTAGTTTCTGTCTTCTTTGCTATGAGGTGTTGCAGCTTTGGAACATTAACATGAATCTTATTTTATTAATATCAGAGCCCCCTAGGCCAGGTAATGCTTTTGCTCAATAAGCATTGTTTATGTTATAGCAATGATCAAGGTAGGTGCTGTTCTGCTTAAGACACAAAACATACTGTTGGTAAATAATCCTCTAACCTACAAAGTATAAAGTCTCCAATTATCATATGGGCTGAATCTGGCAATTGTTCTTCATCTAGAAAAACAAGATGCTGAATGCCACAGACAAAGCAATATAAAATAGTGTTTCGCAACCATTTGCCACAGGCTGCCTCCTTTGGGTAAGAAGTTTCTAATTTTTGTAATGGTAGTGGTTCATCATGGGCCACAAAGTGGGCTATGGCAGGTTGTCAATATGATTGGCATTGCTATTTGATATATATTTTAGCTACCTGCTCTGATGCACTTAATTCATCAGGGAGAACACAAACCCCACACACACACACCTGCTCTTACAATTTCTTCTTTTTCCCAATGCTCTGACAACGATCATCTTCAATTCACCGAGGGGGGTCATGAAGGCACATGTGAAAAAGTGGGTTGCAACATCAAAAAATTTGATGAATGAATATAGGAAAAATATGGTCTAAAATTAATACCTAAAAGGTCAATGTCCTTTGTACACACCCTATTTTGCTATGTTGTATGCTGAGTTGCAATGTTTTTTGTTAAAATAAATACAGACTCTATCACTTGTATACCTGAATTCAGACACTGGTTCATTTCCACAAAAGTGAATCCAATTAGTTCAACAGCACAGTCGAGGTCCACTTATGGTAGCCAGGTCTCAGAATGACCAATCAGACAAAACTGGTGAAAGTCAGATAAATATTGCTGGCAGTCATGAAGTTCATTTAGGTTTACTTTGAATGATTTGTTTTCCCCAGCACAATCGTTGAAAGTGGTTGTCTGAAGATTTTCCTTTTTATCTGAGACTACAGCCCTCCTTTTTTGCCACATTTTTTTACTTGTCTTTGTAGCAGATGGTGGGTGTTCTGGGAAGATCCCAATGGCAGACGCTTGAGACTGCAGACTTCAGACACAGAAGTACATCCCTTATGTATGTTATCCATAGTCTCAGGTTGGCTGCTTTGCTGCTGTTCAGCAGGTCAGCTGTGTAATTGGCAGAGGTAGTCACAAAGTTTGAAAAGTTTATATTCATAGAAATTGTAGCAGTCTTGATATGTTATGATTTATAAATATAGTTTATATATTGATTTATAAATATAGTTTAGCTAATTATAAAAACATGCACAAGTACCACAAAATAAAGATAAATAAGACAAAACACAAGGAGAGGCAGACAAACTGTGTCATCACAGATCACAGCGCCACAAAATTATGTATAATAATACACAAATATATTAATGCAATAATAATAAAATAATGGGCAAATAATAAAATAAGTAATAAATAAATAAGCATGAATATAAAAAATGAACCATCTTAATAAAAGGATAAGTGTCTGTGTGTCTGTTTACCTATGTGTATATCCAGTTGCTATGTCAATGTCTTTTTAACAGATGGTACAACACAAACATTTGTAGTAATAAAATGTACTGCATTAGTCTTGCTAACAGATTGAACATCAAAAACATTAACACTGCCTTAATGAATCCTATACCAAATGGCACAAAACAGAGACATAGCCATTGCATTTGCCATTCCAAAAGATGGCATATCACAAACATCTGTAGTAAGGCATTATACTACTATATCAATACTACAAATATGTGTGATGTGTCCAGTGCCATTCAAAGCCCATATGGAGCCAAAAATGGTGCCCCGAGGTGCCAATAGCACTTATTCAATATTTTTAGACCTTGAAGATGGTGTAGGATCCCCTTCGGTGTCTGGATCATGTGATCCTTGGTTTAGCAAAATGGTGCCCCTTGGTTTTTATACCATGGTGAGGGCATTCATAAATGCCACTGTGTTCAGAGCATGTGCCTGTTAACTGTCATAAATTGTGCCTCTCGAATGACAATGCCTTAGGTGGCCACCTATGTCACCTAATGGTTTGACTGGCTCTGGATGTACCATGTGTTGGAATGACAAATGCAAAGAATGATATCACGACATGCATTACAAAATACATTCTAATAAATGGAGCTGCAAGCAAACTGCAAACATTAATGCTGAGGTCTATGCTGATTAATTAGATTTCATTCCATCTTAGACAGGTAGCATAGTTAGTAAATATAATAATACCACAAATCTACCTTTCTAGTCTTGTGTTAAGGGTTATGAGAGATAATTTGCTTTGCTGGTTCAATTCCACTTCCTTTAAAAGCTGTCAAATATTTAACTTCTGAACATAACTATAAAGTTAAAGGGTCTGTCATTTTAAAATGGTTTAAATTTCTCCACAAAAACAAGTCACGCCATATTGATTATGCATGAGTGGAATTCAATTCCTGCTTTGCACCCAATATAGCCTTTATAGGTTTACCCTAGAATCTTGATTGGATTAATTTCTTTGTGATTTTTTAACACTGAGTGTATGCATTTGTGTTAAAGAGTTCAAGGACAGAAGAGACAAAATGTGTGCTGTAATGGACTGTATGGTGTGGGGATGGGGAGGGTGAGCTATAGGTAGGATCAATTCAAATTTTTCATCGTTTCATTTATTTATTTATTTTCTTCTAATAACACTTTATAGACATTAACACTAGGATTCCTGAATCTTAAGAAAAAACCCGGCCCCACCTTAAATCCCTTCAGATCTCTCCATCAGCGTCTTTTGTTTTGTAAATGTGTCAATCAGCACAAGCAGCAAGCAGCCTGCTGTCCCATCTCCCACCCTGATGGAGCTCAGCTCAGGCAGAAGCTTTTCCCAGCTCAAGCCAAGGCTGCTTATCTGTGTGTGAGATCTGGAGTTGTATAGGGTGAATAATACATTATATTGTTATTTGGAATACATGCATTTCATTTGTGTTCTGTGTCTACAAATATCTTGGTAAGTGTAGGATGAAAGAAAATGTGAGAAATGCAAGAAATGCTGAACACATACCTAAAGCAGAAACCTTCCGCATGTTATACTAATAATGACATGAATTGTATAATGTGCGCTTTTATTCAAGAATATAACCAAAGAAAAAAAAAAGCATTTGATTTACATGCGGCTGTCAATGAGTTAAAAACTCAAGCTCAAATGTCAATCGGTAGGGATTTTACATGTATTCTTGAATGGTGCAGAGGTAAAAACTACTGCCTTATAACCCAAAGGTCCCGGGTTTAAGACTGAGCACTCCACGTTTTCAGTAGGGATTTAAGGTTTTAAGGTTAAGTGGCATAGTACATTTAGTAATTAAAAGAAATCTTCATACATTATAAAGTCAATGTATGAAATAAACATATTATTAAACAATCACTGTTAGCAGATACACAAGAAGGCAATGCTGGCCTCTATCAAAGAGCAAAAAAAGAAGACCCATGAAATAACAAATTGAATATATTTACTAATTCACATCAGCTTAAACCTAACCAAACTTTCACACAAAGGTTTTCACAATAGTCACTGCTGTTTCAGAGAACTCAAGAGAGACATTGGCCAAGTTCAGGTACCGGCTAGAGTAGGTGTGTTTCTGTAAGTTAGTTTTTTTTCCCTTTTTGCTCATTTTCCATCTTTTATCCTTAGAGATTTGCTGTATAGGTGTTGTATTGGCAATTTTCTCCATGGCCATGTCTAAAGGCATGACACCCTGCTTATTGCCAAAATTGCTTAAGAATCTCTCCCACCGTCATAGTGTGAAGGTCCTGGTAGACCCACAAGTTTCAGCTAAAGAATATGTGGTAGCAGTGGGAAAAGCGACCGATTATAAAAATCCCTCATCTGCACTGAAAATTAACAAGTTGGCAGTGTTTTTTGTAAATGAAGAGTTTTTCATGCATAAACTTGTAGAATAAGGTTTTTTTTATTAATGACTCTTTGGTTTTTGTATTGTCCTTATCAGTGCCTGCAAAGACGGTAATAATTTCAAATGTTTGAACTTTCTTAAAGAATCTTATCTTAATGACGCTATTGACAGGTTACGTCTGACATAACTACCATACCATTAGAGTGTAAAACACAGCATTTAAAACATGTTTCATTTAGGAGGTAAATTATTTTTTTAATTTAAACAATATGAACAGGGACATAAATATAGCCCTCAGATTCACGGTCAATGGCAGTGAATACATTGTGTTTGTCACTTCAGACTCAACAAATTGTTTTAACTGTAGCAGAGCTGCAGACAAGGAAGAGCAGGGCAAAAAAGAGTTTATTGTGTTGAACACAGCTCCACTCCTTTCTGACACTGATAACGATGGGAAGAGTGAGACTGAGTATGACAGTGAGGCTGACAATACGGAGGATAGTGAGACTGGGTTAAATGAGCTTATGGCTGGAGCAGATGCTGTGAATGATCTGCCCTCTAGTGCTTTGCCTGTAGTTGCTCCTGGGAAGAATGTGCTTATTACTGAAAAAGATATGTCAGCCTAGTCCAGCAATTTAGTCGATCATGTGTCAGTTAGAAATACTCTAGGAGATTCCAAAGAAAGTGCAACAAATAAAGACAACAGAGAGCCTGAGACAAGTAATAATATAGATACAACAATAAATACTTGTTCATAGGGATCTGCGTCAGTCAGTCAGTCAACCCAATTGCAAAAAAATGAGAAGGGTCCGGCTGCAGGTCGCAGACTTGGCCTTCCACGCCCCCGGCCTTCCACAGTCCGCCCCACAACTGCCAACAGTCCGTAGAAAGAAAAGGAGAAGAGCTGCTGTAGTTTTTCCAATATGAAAAAGAAAAGGAGCTGAAAACCTTTTCCGACACGGAACAATGGCACAACAGAGCCAGGTATGGACTCACAGAATAAAAAGCTCAGTATATTTAAAGGAGCTTTAGATTCATTAAACAAAACTAATGAGATGTATGATTATATATTGTAAAACGAATCCAAGTGTTCTCTGTTTATCGTCATTACTGACATATCCTATTTTTAAGCATATCGTTTTAATTATTTTTTACCTCTTGTATTATTTCTTTTTAATATTTGCCATATTATTTAATCTATATTAACTTTTTCACTTATTTATGAGATGTTATGTAGAGAATCTGCAATGTTAGTGTATAATATGAAAGGTATTTATGTTTATTGTTGTCATTAACGTGTGTTAAATATCTTATTTAACTTGATTTTCTGTAGTTAAGTTAGCTATTTATAAAAGCACAATAGCGCTTTCTGTCAATTTAGTATTACATATCATATTTGTCTTGATTTCCACAGTCACATTTCTCCATAAAGGCAGAGAATATAAAAACAACTTTAATTACATTGATTAAATATCCAAATGAATCCAAGTGACCTCTTTGTAAAAAGCAAAGAGACTACAGCATCCTGCTGCCTGCCTTCAGAGTCATGAAGACCACAGTGTCAAGTATGCAGGTAGTGTATGTATGCCAGGAGTGTGTGTTTGCAAACAATACTGACGTTTAGATTTCTGAACTGGAACTTTTTTAAATACAGATTAAAAAGCTGAGCATTTTCTGTTGTTTGGCAGGTTTTACTATTTACAGATGTAACACAGGGTGTGTAACAAGTGGGCAATTCCATTGTTGTTTTTGTTTAAAAGGCATTGTCAACAGTTTACTGTATGTCAGTATTTAATATTTTTGTTTGATTAATTTTTTTTACTCCTTGTATTAGTGCCTCCATAGTGTGTGCTTGGTGTGTGGGTGTGTGTGTGTGCGCTGCAGTGGGCTGGCGCCCTGCCCGGGGTTTGTTTCCTACCTTGAGCCCTGTGTTGGCTGACCCTGTAAGTTACGGATATAGCGGGTTGGATAATGGATGGATGGATTTTTTAGGGCCTTCTAAGTCAGATGAATAGCCATTATTGTGGAATTTCCATGTTGATGGTGTGACCATTTCATATTGTAACTATCATTTTTGTATGTCTGTATTTAATGTTGTGTCCAGGTTTCCAAAGGACCATTTAATGGTGTCTCTGTATTTCATCCTCGTGGCCCCCTTCAATTTTAATGAGGTGTGTCCCAACTTTAGTCCTCTCTTCCTTCAATGTAGTATTTATATAGGGAGGATTACACCTGGTTGCTGGTTCCGATTTTTGTCACTTTCTACAATTTGTGTTGGATATGTGTGTTATGTTTAATTTATTATATTTGATTTTTTTTTAAATTTCAGCATACTGCCCAAAGTGGTTTTGAAGTTCCAGAAATGCCTACCTTTCAAAATCTAGATATTTTAAATGTATGTTTGGAATGGTTTGCATAAATATTTTTGTAACATTAAACTTTTAACAATGTGACTCTGCTCAGTTCTCTTTAGAATGACATGCCAGCTTTGAGGAAGTGCTGGTGTAGAATGTTACTTGAGAACTCCAGCCCCAATTTAAATTTAAATTTCCTGTAATAAATTTTATTCACTTCTGTGGTAATATGGCAAATAAACTTACCCATATTATAAATCAAAGACAAATAGTCATAATGTTTCCCATTATAAATTCAGTGCTTCTTTTTGAAATCACTGAAGTAACTGCTCACATCGGACTGAGCGA
The DNA here is from genome assembly GCF_016835505.1 of Polypterus senegalus. Classification (NCBI taxonomy): domain Eukaryota; kingdom Metazoa; phylum Chordata; class Cladistia; order Polypteriformes; family Polypteridae; genus Polypterus; species Polypterus senegalus. The sequence goes on from NC_053158.1 coordinate 115,251,524, forward strand.
GTAAACGCCCTTCTAAATGAAGGCCAAGAACCAAACAAAAAATTAGAAGGTACAGAAATAATGGACAGCCAGAACAGGGTCATTTATTGTACTTATTGTTTTGGTTCTTTTTTAACATTTCCTTAGGTAAATATTATGTTCTCTGTTTTCAGGTTTAGACTTTGTCTTCTCATTAATGGCTCAATAGAATAAAGACTTGGCACTACATCTGAAATAAAAAAAAAATGCCTTGCTATTCTGTTCCATAGCACTGCGTTTTGTAGGTTTTAGATCTTTTCTTTTAGAAGAAACGTCAGCCACCCTTCTCCAACATCCAGCACAGGGCACTGATGAGAAGGTACAGGCTCCTCATTTTATAAACTTCCATAAGAAAGATGAATTACATTTTGTTGATGCTGGCTTACAATGCCTATGGTATAGTGAATAAAATGTATAAAAAGACTTCATGCTTGTCTCAGATGCCGACTGTTAATCATTAAGCAGTAGGAGTCAAAGCCCATAAGACTAACAGCCTGTTTTACATCTTCTGACAAACTGTAGTGCTAGTACAACTCTTAAAGGCCTTAAAACATTTGAAATGCATTGTGTGCTGTGTTAATAATAGTGTATGGTAAGAAACATTGAAAACTTGTAGAATCTGTGATTGAAAGCAGTAATGTTAATAATGTATAACAAATTAAATATACTGTACATCATTTTTTTTTGCTTTCCTTACATTTCTTGTAAATGTGGAGGAAAAGGCTATAAGCTTTCTTTCTTTTTTTGTTTTTAATAAAACATATTACAGCAACACAGAACCCTTCAGCATCTTACCGAGGTAGAGACGTGGTGTGCTGAGAACATTTCATGGGGCACATCTCACTCCCTGCATTACTGTCAATGGACAAAGACGACATTGAGGAGGCCCTTCAGAAATTTGATTTGCTATCTGAATTTCCAGAAGAAGACGAGAGGGAATATGTCTTTAGGCCCTTCATCATCCTTTATTTCACATATGGAAGGCATGCATCTGTTTTTAGATAATGTGAGAGGAAAAAGGAAAATGACTGTGTTTTGTCAGAAAATGTAACAAACATACATTGTTCAGTTACAACCTACAACTCTTGTTCTATATTTTATATATTCTTTAACTTTTTGTAATAAATGTTGCAAACCAACTTCATCTTTACAGTCCATTATCTCAGATCTGCACTTCTTAGTGTTATGTATTAAAATAATGTTTTATAAAGCAGGGCAAAGCAATTTTTATTTTTAAAGCACATTTACATCAGCAGCCTGAACTGAACCAAAGTGCTGTACAAGAAAGGGTAAAGAAGAAGTTCAAATATACCATATGTACACAGCACAAAACTGCAAGAATAACCAACCATTACATAAAAGATAAACTTTAAATAGACATACATACATACAGTAATCCCTCCTCGATCGCGGGGGTTGCGTTCCAGAACCCCCCGCGATAGACGAAAGTCCGCGAAGTAGAAACCATATGTTTGTGTAGTTATTTTTATATATTTTAAGCCCTTATAAACTCTCCCACACTGTTAACATTATTAGAGCCCTCTAGACATGAAATAACACCCTTTAGTCAAAAGTTTGAACTGTCCTCCATGACAAGACAGAGATGACAGTTCTTTCTCACAATTAAAAGAATGCAAATAGATCTTCTTCTCTTCAGGAGCAGAGAATTTCAGAGGGAGAGAGAGAGAGAGAGAGCGCAAAGAAAAGCAAACAATCAAAAAATCAATACTTGTGCTTTTAAGTTTGCCGCGGCATTTTTTAGAGGAGCGTTAGTATCTTCTAAGCAAACAGCCTCTGTGCAAACAGCCCCTCTGCTCACATCTCCTCCGTCAGGCGCAGAGAACATCAGAGAGAGAGAGCGAGATTAAAGCAACAATCAAAAAATCAATACGTGTGCTTTTGTGCTTTTAAATATGCCAAGCACCGCAATAAAGCGGCATTTTTTTAGAGGAGCGTCAGTATCTTTTAAGCAAACAGCCTCTGTGCAAACAGCCCCTCCATCAGGCGCAGAGAATGTCAGATAGGGTGAGAGAGAGGCAGAGACAAGCAAACAATCAAGCTCCATGCGGGATGCATATCTTATAGCATTGAGGAGTTTTAGTTAATATGTAATACATGCTCTGATTAGGTAGCTTCTAAGCCATCCGCCAATAGCGTCCCTTGTATGAAATCAACAGGGCAAACAAACTGAGGAAGCGTGTAGCATAAATTAAAAGAACCACTGTCTGCAGAAATCCGCGAACCAGCGAATAATCTGTGATATATATTTATATGTATTTACATTTAAAATCCGCGATAGAGTGAAACCGCGAAAGTCGAAGCGCGATATAGCGAGGGATTACTGTATATCTAATCATGAATGTACGTGAGCCAATATATACAAACAATGTCAACCTCTTGTAGGTTCAAATGGCAGCAAGAAGAAATAAGACTTTAATGATGACTTAAAAATGGCCTGTGCTGGAGCAGACCTAACATAATAAGGAGGGCCATTCCAGAGAAAAGGAGCAGCCACCGCAAACACCCGATTCCTCCTTTGCTTCAGTCTCGACCTCAGCACAACTAAGAGCATCGGGCTAGTAGACCACAGGGCTCTTGTTGGCACATACAAGTGAAGAGGTTCCAAGAGGCAAGATGGGGCTGATCCATTCAAACATTTGAAAACAAGAAATAGAATTTTAAAATCAATTCTGAAATGAACCAGAAGCCAATGAAGCAAGGCCAGTATTGGTGAAATATGGCCACACTTACAAGAGCCATTCAGTAAGTGAACAGCAAAGTTGTGGAATAGCTGTAGGTGTCGTAACAGGGCCTGACCAACACCTACAAACAAAGAACTGCAATAGTCCAAATGAGATGTTGTAAAAGCTTGGATGGCCTTTTCAAGATCACAGAAAGAAAGAAAAGCCTTTACCTTAAAGTCTCAGCTGGCAAAAGCTTCATTTAACCTCACAATTTATCTGTTTGTCGAGTTTGAATGAGCTGTCACAGATCACACCTGGGCTAACTGAAGCTTCGTGATACATACTGTATATGGCAAGGGGTCCAAGAGCAACATCAGAGACACTCAAACTTTCTTAACTTTTGGAAATCATGATCACAGTTTTATTATCATTTAGCTTAAAAAGATGCATTGCCATCAAAGTTTTTATATCATTCAAGCACGCATGGAGGGTCTGTATTTTCTCGCTTTGATTTTAGTGGCAAATATATTTTAGTGTCATCAGTATAGAGAAGCCATACTTGTTAACAATGGAGCCTAAAGGTAACATGCCTATCAAAAAGATAACTGGTCCAAGGTTGGAACAGTACAAGTAAGAGGAGCTACAGAGGATGAGAACTCACCCAAATGAATAGAAACGCTCCTATTTCTTAGATTAGATTTAAACCATTTCAGGGCATTACCTTGGATGTCTACATACTGTTCAAGGCAGGATATAAGAATCGTAAGGTCCACAACATCAAAAGCTGAGGTAAGATCTAGCAGTACAAGAATGGCAGAATCTCCAGCATTAGTAATTGGGAAGAGGTCACTGATAACCTTTAACAAGGATGTTTCAGTGCTGCAAGAACATCTGTATCTGGATTGGAATTTTTCCAGAATACTATTTTCAACTAGAAATGTTTGAGTTAGGACAACTTTTTCTAAGACTTTAGATAAAAAAGGCAGTTTAGAAATTGTCCAGAAATGTGACACATTAGAGTGTCCTTATTTTGTTTTATTATAATATGTTTCTGCACCACAGCATGTTTCAAGGCAGCAAGAACACAACCAGAAATCAAGCTAGCATTTATTAAGGTAACAATACTTGGTCTGACAGAATCAAAAAAACCCTTAGCTAATCAAGAGGGGACACAGTTCAGGGGGTAATTTGTCGGATTCTGGCATTGCACCAAATCAGACAACAGAGACGATGACACACGCAGCTCATAGTGGTCAAAGACAGCTGAACACACTATGGGAAGAGATGAATCCTTAGCAAGCAGTGAAACCGATGACCTAATAACAGTAATCTTATTTACAAAAAAGTATATCACCGTTTGGAGAGTAAGTTGGGGTATGCGACAAATGACAAATTCCTAATGCAATACAAGAAATGGTATATGGTGATTAAAGGATTTAAAATCACTAAAAAATGGACTTGTAATTATTGCATCGACCCAAAAAAAAATTTTTTAAGTTAAGTTTAAAATCAGTTAGTTCAGTTCCAAAATAAATAAAAATGACGGTTAATGGAAGTGCAACTTTCCCTAATGGAAATGTTTACATTTCTTTAGAAAAAGAAATGATATAATATCTATTAAGCAATTTAAGAGATTTGCTTCACTTTTTTTGATAAGTACATCCTTATAAGTTAGGGTCGCAGGGAGAACAATTATGCATTAAAATTAAAAACCAGGTAAACGTTTGAAAGTTTAATAACCCCACTTGAAATTTATTAACATTATAGAAGCAGCGTAGAACAAAATTAAGAAAACACAATTCAAGACAGACAATGGAAATGAAGGTGTGAACTGTATAATAAGCTGGATCATTTAAAAAAATTGTTCAATACAAACAATTTCAAAAGTTTCTTTTACTGAGAACTCGAAAGTTTAGACCTTGATTTTCATGCCTGTTGATTGTTATGTTGTGTTATTGATCATCATTTATTTTGTAACATAGACTAATAAACTAATATCATTAACGGAATTTTCCTTTATTGAACGAGGTTCCAGAAATAATGTCAGACATGCCGTTTAATACGAAAGTACCGTAAAAATAACTTCAAATATTTTGAAAGATAGAATTCACTATAATAGCAGTTAGAGCAACCACATTCCTATTTACTATGGTGTTTCCTTAATCTTAAAATATGTTATGCTCTCTTTCTTTTAACTATATCGAATCCTGACTCAAAAATTATAAAACTGTTTTTGTTTCTAAAAGTAAATACGAGAATAATATCAAAGAGAAACTCGTGATTGCAGGAAGTCATATTAATATCGTCGTTTAGGGTTACAGGGTAAATCAACGTTAATAGTTTTTCAACGAAAGTGATGCAACAGAGGATGGACGCGAATGCTGGAGGCGTGGTGTGGAAGGCAGGAGGTGCGGAAGGCCGGGGGCGTGGAAGGCCGAGTCTGCGACCTGCAGCCGAATACAATTGAAAAAATTTCAGGCAACCAATAAAACTGCACAAGTAATGGCCTCAAAAAAAAGGCTCCTAATGGAGTGGCTCTCAGCGTGTACTGTGAAAGGGTAGATTCACGAGAGACCTCTGGATATGTGCAGAGTGGAGAGTAGAAGTACAATGGTGAGTGAGTATGATGAAAATTTTAAAGTTCCCAGTTGAAACTGAAAGGATAATTCAGACAATATAAAGTCATCAAATAAAACCTTGTATCTGGTGAGCCATCCAGAAAATAAGCCCACCTGTTTAAAAGTGAAAATGAATAAAAGTATACTCTTTCCAGTGAATTCTCAAGCATATAATATTAGACTGGACACTCTACCTTTTATCAATGCAGACCAGTTTAAATACCTAGGGGTAAATAAACACAAAGCTCTTTATCAACAAAATTTCGCCGTCTTTATGGAAAAAATTAAGCAAGACTTGCATAGATGGTCAACCCTTCATCTCACTCTAGCTGGAAGAATTAACACTGTTAAGATGAATATTCTTCCTAAGCTTCTTTTTTATTTCAAAACATTCCAATATACATCAATAAATCATTTTTAAGCAATTAGACTCAACAATAACCTCATTTATTTGGAACTCAAAACATCCACGTATCCAAAGAGTGACCCCACAAAGACCAAAGAGGGTGGCATGGCTCTACCCAACTTTCAGTTTTATTACTGGGCAGCAAACATACAAGCTATGAAAACCTGGACACACATAGATGAACATACACAGGCTTTGTCCGTAATAGAAGTAAAATCCTGCAGTACTTCTTTATATTCCCTGCTTTGTGCCCCAATAAATGTAAGTTATCGCCAATATACTAATATCCCAATTGTGCTTCACTCACTCAGAATATGGAACCAATGTAGAAAGCATTTTAAGATGGAGAATCTTTTATATGTAGCACCTCTGCAACCTCTTTCAAGCCTCGCAAACATATGCAGTTTTTAATATCTGGAAAAGATTTGGGATTAAATTGCTTAGAGATCTTTATATAGACAACATCTTTGCATCCTATGAACAATTACATTCCAAAGTTAACTTTCCAGCTACACATTTCTTTCACTATCTTCAAATTAGAAACCTTGTTAAGCAGAACCTGCCTGATTTTCCTCATCTTGCACCCTTCTCCATGCTGGTAAAAATATTGCTCAATTTCAAGGACTTAGACACCATCTCTGCAATATATAAAATTATTTTACAGTCTCTCCCTTTCAAAGATCCAAGAGAACAATGGGAAATAGATCTCTTAATCAATATATCAGATAAGGAGTGGAAGGTAGCAATGCAGAGAATTCATTCAAGCTCCATATGCGCAAAGCATACAATTATTCAACTCAAAATTATATATCAAGCACATCTGTCTTGCTTAAAACTGTCCAAAATGTTTCAAGGGCAAAATCCAACCCTTGAACGCTGCAATCACGTCCCAGCTTCACTGGGTCACATGTTTAGGGCCTGCACCAAATTAACATCATTTTGGACCAAAATTTTTAAGTGCCTTTCAGACAGTCTTGGTGTCACAATCCCTCCTAACCCATTAACGGCTGTGTTTGGTGTTCTTCCAGAGGGGTTTAAAGTGGAGAAGGACAAACAAACTGTGATTGCATTCACTACACTATTGGCACACAGACTTATTTTGCTAAACTGGAAGAATCCTAACTATCCTCTTTTAAGTCAGTGGGAAACCGATATTTTATACTATTTGAAATTGGAAAAAATCTAATTCTCACTTAGAGGATCTGTGCAGAACTTTTTCAAAACCTGGCAGGATCTAATCAATAATATTTTAGAATAAGCTCTTAAAGCACTGAGGAAGCAATTCTCTCTGCATTTCTTTCTCTTATCCATTCATCTCTATTGCCCTATTAAACTCATCAATTTAGGTATGTTTACAAACCTTAAGTTTTACTCCGTTGGCCATGCTCTCTTTCTCAGGGGTGGGGGACGATTTGATTTGTTTTCAATCCTATTATTTGTAAAAATTGATCTATTTGTATGGAATGATTACAATAAAATTAATAAAATAAAATTTAAAAAAAGTTAAAATGACTGCAATAGAGATGTGAGTGACAAGGAGAATTAGTGCAGCAATACTGACACCTCAGTGAAGGCTGCATCTTCCTCAAAATACACACTCAAAGTTGTGTATAGCACTGCTACCATCATGACACTTTTAGAATTTATTGAAAGTAACAGTTATCAAATTAGAGAAACACTTTCCAGATTTGAAGCTTGTTTATATTTCATCGCAAAGGGTTATGCACAAAACAGCACAGCTGGGTATGGACCAATAGTCTAACAAGTTGAAGAATCTAATCAATATGATTCGTCAGCCCCTTCTTCAGTCATACTGGATTTATTTTTATAAACCCATTTTTCTTTTGAGTCAGGTGTTTTATTTTTACTCCCTTTGTTTTTTCTCTATGCAGTCCTTAGACATTGTGAGTTCGGTTGATTTACTTAAACAGTCAGATTTAGGGGATGGGTGGCATGATAAATATCCTACAGATAAACAAGTGTACGATTAGATAATTTTTACTGTCTGAGTCACCATCTGAATAAAATCAGACTTACATCTCTTTCTGTGGCCTCTCTGATCACTCTCTGGTGGGAATAAAACACAATTCTTTAAAAAAAAAACTTTCTCTAAAGCTTTCTAGCACTCCAGTGTCTCCTTCTTGGATGATTCTCATTTCCATTAGTGTTTTGAGTTCTTTTTGCTGTAGTGGACTCTCACCAAGTCCAAGTTTGTTTCTCTTAAGCAATAGTTGGATGTTTCTAAAGTGCAGGTTAAAGAGTTCTGACAACAGTGCATCCAGCAAGTGACCAGGAGATGTTTGCACAGTACGAATAGCCTACAGGATGAAACCTCTGAACTTTATACCACCTTACAAAACAGTTTTGATAGGGACAACTTTGAACAGTGTTCACTATCTGAACTCCTGGACCTTGCGCTTACAGTGCTTAGAGAGGTTTTCACTTCCAGAATTTAAATCACCTGAATGCACCCAAAAATTGTTTCTTGTGCCTTGCAAAGCAAGAGATGCAGAGCAAAATGATACATATGCTGCATGATCCCAATGGCAAACAACTGTGTACTTTGCTGTTTCTTTTTACAAGAATTTATTTAAGGACAGTTTTATTGATGAGTCAGTAGTGTTTGAGTTTTTAGATGGACTACCTTAAATTACAGAAAAGATACAGCTACAGCTGGACACAGAAATTAGCCTTCAGGAATTTTCTTAATTTTTAGCCAATTTAAATATTGGAAAAATTCCCAGGATGGATGGGATACCAATTGAATTTTACAAACAATTCTGGCATCTGCTGGTGCCAGAGGTGCACAAAGTATTCCAGGAGTGCACAAGGAATGGAGAACTGCCATTGAACCTCAGAAGAGTCATCACTATGCTGCTCAAAAATGACAACCTGTGCCAGATAAATAAATGGTGACCTATAAGCCTTTTGTGCAGAGACTATAAAATATTTTCAAGAGCTTTGGCCAACCACATGAGGACTGTGATGAGATCAACAGTTAAACTGTGTCTGTAAAATACAATGTGTCTAACAGACGTATTCATAATAATATATTTTATTATTTATTTCAGCTTCCAGACTTACTGGTGTATGTTGATCCTGGGATTCTGTCTTTAGATCAGTAAAAAGCAGATTTTTGTTTAATACATTGAAATACTGTATTTGAGTTTGGTGAGTAATTTATAAACGTGATCAGGTTCTTATATAAGAATGTTCTTGGTGTTTTTAAAATTAAATGCACTTTGACTGCACCTGTAAAGAGAAGAATTTGATAGCATTGTGCCTTGTCTGGTATCTTGTATTCTCTGTTCATTTGGCCTTTTCTTTGTCAGATAAATCAAAGACAGCAGGGTGTGGGATTTCCATTTTACCCTAATGTCACTTTTAAATGACTGGACTATGCTGATGACATCATTATTTTTGTTAGATCTAAGTATGACATTGAAGTATTAGTGTCATGTCCATGAGTATTTGTAAGCATTTCTTAGACAAAAATCCACTGGTCCAAGAGTAATGCTTTCAAACATGGTACCACATCTGCCTGCTCTACTCAGTTGCAGCAGAAAGTGGTTTTGTTATCTCGGAATGATGATAGCCCACAGCAGGGCGTGCACACACACACACACACCAAACACACATTAGGGACAATTTAGAATCACCAATGCACTTAACCTGCATATCTTTGGACTGTGGGACGAAACCAGAGTACCCGGAGGAAACCCACGCAGACACAGGGAGAACATGCAAACTCCATGCAGGGAGGACCCGGGAAGCAAACTCAGGTCTCCTCACTGTGAGGCAGCAGCGCTACCTACTGTGCCACCGTGCCACTGTGCCACCATGGACCTGTCCAGTTTACCTAAATTTTAAAGAGTAGTATTTTCAAGAGATACTTTACTGTATTACTTCTAAATGGTTAGCTGATGAGCCTTTCATTTTTAATTCACATTTTTTATGTCCTCCTTTGTTTAGTGAAAGTTTTGTTATTGTGCTAATTAAATATCATCTACTAAATGATAATCACAGCAGAAAGTATTTTATTTATTCCTCAATGTTAACTTCAGTGTTGGAAGTCAAGTCAATCAGGATGATTCAGGGCTATTATCGATCACATTCAAGCACCTCCAGCACCGTTCCCCCAAATGTCCAGGCCTCACAGTCTCTACGCCTTTCTTTTAGTTAAAAGCCGGCCGGGGACCACAATATATATATATATATTGTGAAGGACAGCCGGGTCCCATTCCCGGCAAGGATGCCCCTGCTGCTTATTATGTTCCGGGGGATCCTCTATGGGCAGTCCAATACCTCCCCCGGGACGCTTAGTGGCAGCCTCCCTGGCCGACGGTGATTCCCCAACCGCCTGCAGGGCTCCATGGGAGATGGAGTCCTCCACAGCTTGGTTGGGGCCCAGGGTGGCCGCTAGGGGGGGCTGTCTGCTTCCCACAGCCCGGCTGGACGAGTCTTCAGCCCCACCTGGAAGTGCAATTAGGACCAGGTGGTTAATCATCAGGAACGCTTCTGGGTGGGCTATAAAAGGGCCCAGTCACCACCACTCGACGAGCCAGAGTTGGGAGGAAGGAGACGAAGCTTGTCTGGGAGGAGTGGTGGAGCGAGGTGGAGAATTGTTTGTTTTTTGTGCTTTTGGGACTGTGTTTGGGCTGTGTGGCATGGGGAAGACGTGTCCCACAGCTGAAGAGAAATAAAAGTCACTGTACTTTTTATACGTGCCTCTGTGTCTTTCTGTGTCGGGTCAGTCGCCTATATAGTGCCTTTGTTACAATATATAGTAAGCAATCAGCCTTGGCATAGACAGAAATGACTCCAGGAGTACAAAAACCACAATTTCCCAGTCCTTTAGCCACCTCCACTCCTCCTCGTAAGCTCCATCCTCTTCCACAAGCCTCCACTCCTTGAATAGTCGCTGCAAGCTCATCCTATAGCCCAAGCCAGTGTTCCACGATTGTAGTCCCAATACCGCCCAGGGTCAAAAATTGTGCAACCCCACAAAAATACTAAAGAGCAGAATGTGGATTTAATTATATTAAGAATAGCTTTTACAGGTTTACGGCCATGAGTTAAAAGCCTTGATCCAGAAGAATCAGCCAAAGATGGCAAAGGAGACAGCAGAGTTTACAGAAGCGTTCTGGAGGCTCAATGCAGACTCATTGTGGATAGCTTGGTAGAGCATTTCAGCTGAAATTTAGGACAAATGCTCTGTAAATTTGTGTCAGGCTCAGGAACGCACTGAGATCTATAGCATTCATTTTTGCTATTCTCACATCAAGAAGTTCCACAAGGTCTCTTTGGATTACTGAAAGAGACCCTGGAGAATAAACAAGAGCTGGAGGTAGTTAGTGCATTTACATCTGCTAAACATGCAGGAGAAACTGACTCAGTTAGCCCAGTCTGTGCAGGACAACATGAATAATGAACAGAAACACCAGAAGACATGGTATGATAAGCCTGCTGGATGAAGGACACTACAGGCAGCATAGACAGTTATTTTATTATTGCCCACAAATGAAAATAGTTTATTGGCCAAGTGTCAAGGACCTTATGAGATGGTGGCACAGGAGGGACAAGTAACTTATGAAATACGGATGTCTGATAGACCAAAGAAACCAAGGCAGATATATCAATAATGGTGAAGTACTAGCATGAAAGGGCTGACCCATCTCTGCAGGTGTTTATTTGACCCAGAAAACTAAGAGTCTGAGGAACAGTACTTGCATGGTTGCAAAGTGGAACAAGTGATATTGCCAGCAGTGGTCAATTTGTCTTAAAAAGAGCAGGAAGATATTCCTAAAGTTATCCCTACTTGGATATCTGACAATGTTCCAGGTAGGACTAATTTAATAGAGCAGGAGATTCATCTTACTCCTCCAGTGCACGTTTGTACTGCAGGATGCAGAGTAATAGTAAGACCCCAGCAGGACTTCAGAGAAGAATTATAGCTCACGGTGTAGGTGGGAGAATGGTCAGTGGAAATTTTGTATTGACTTTTCCAAAATCAATACAATATCATCAATTGATACTTATCCAATGACATCACTTAGATTAAGTGATTGAATGTTTAGGACCGGCAATGTTTTTGACAATTTTAGACATTTGTAGGGAGTATTGGCAGGAACAATTAACTACTTTTAAAGCTTCAGGAGGGCTAGTTCCCAGTAATATCATTTGGCCTTCATGGGGCCACCATAAATTGTCAGCACCTAATGGACCAGGTACTGAAAGGTGCTGAAGCCAACTCCAGCATGTAAATTGAAACCCAAATCATCTAACTAATGTCCTTAACCGGATAAAGGCACCTGGCTTGGTGGTTAACTCAGAAAAAATAAAAAAAATAAAAAGAAAGCATGGAAAATCAAGATGGTAAAGATGGCTACCATTAAGAAAAGACCCAGCATACAAAGAAGCCGCTAAGATTTATAGACAACTTTCAAAATGTGCTGTAACACTCATAAATATGCTGTAGAGGTCTGCTCCTATGGACTTAAAATGGATAGAAATTTATTAACTGGCTTTTAACAATTTACAGAATATTTTATGTTCAGAAAGCATTTTATCTGTTCAAATTTTAACCATCCTTTTGTTTTACAGACTGATGCATCTGATGAGTGTTTAGAAGCTGTACCGAAGTTTAGTAAATATGCAGCTGTTCAAAGGGAATATTTAGATGTAAAGGGGGAAATGGATAGTCTTACTTAATACTTCTTGGGACATGAGTTTATGGTGGAGTGCACAAGATGCTGTGTGGACACATTTGAAGTACTGTGTACACATGTGAAGATATTGGCAACAAACAATTGTATTGGGGAGAGTATAAAAGTCAGGGTAGGGCATTTGAGCTTTCTTCTTTCTTTGTGTAAGTCTCTGCATTCTTACTGGAGTTCAGGTGTGTAACAACTTACTCTTTCTTTTGACAGTTCAAAGGAAAAAATTAAGAGGGGACCAACATGGTATTTGTAAGGATCTATAAAGCTTTTTAAAGCCCTACTCCATTATATTCTGTGTTGCACTGGACTAGTGACAAAGAAATTGTATAATTTGTAAATGTAATTTGAAAAGAAAGACTTTATCATTTTTGTTTCTATTTATTCAGAATTTTTAAGACACTTTTATCACTGTTCATTAACTCCTAACATTATAGATGCAATTTACCGTTTTAAGTAGATTCCTTAAATTTTTGTCATTTTGTTGGCACAAGAAAAAGTGTATTTTGGAACATGCACTTCTGTGATCTGCCTCTGATTACCATTTTCCTGGTGAACAGCCCCATTACTAGATGGTTGAATCCCTGCTCATAGGTGTATATGGTCATCACAACAGTATTCTCCATCCATCTGACCATAGTATCAAACATATCATTAGAGAGTTAAAAACAAATCTATATATAAAGACAATAGAACATTGGAACAATCTGTATAAGAACAGGCCATTCAGCTCAACAAAGCTCACCTGTCCTATCCACTCAGTTCTTCTAAAATAACATCAAGTTAAATTTTGAAAGTCCCTAAAGACCTACTGTCTGCCATACTTACTTGGTAACTTATTCTATGTGTTCTCCTAATGAAGAAGAACTTCCTAATGTTTGTGCAAAATTTATCCTTAACAAGTTTTCAACTGTGATCCCATATTCTTGTTGAACTCATTTTAAAGTAACAGCCTCAAGCCACTGTTATAATTCCCTTGACAATTTAAACACTTCAATCATGTCACCTCTTAATCTGCTCTGGCTTAAACTGAAAATGCCTAGCTTTCCTCATACCGCTTCCCCTGCAGTCCTTGAAGCAGCCTTTTAACTCTTCTCTGGACTTTTTCTAGTGCTGCTATTTCATTTTTGTAGCCTGCAGACCAAAACTGTACACAGTACTCCAGATGAAATCTAACCAGCATGTTATTAACCTTGATTACAACCTCTTTTGATGTGTACTCTGTGCATTGTACTATATAACCTAACCTTCTTTTAGTCTTCTGAACACTGCCTGGCAGTTGATAGTGATGATATAAGATCCCAGATTTCAGAATCACATTAAAAACTTAATACTACCTTGGCAAACTCTGTCTTGCGTTGCATACACCCCTTCAGAAATTTTAATCTTGTAACAAATTAGGAACTTTCATTTTTAAAGTGAAACCTACTACTACTTTTGTGCTAAAAAAAAACTAGTAAAAAGCTCAATGAATGTTCTAGCACTACCCATTTTTAGCATTGCCAATAGTTCATTACTGAATGGCATAGTTACTGATGCATTATAATTATCAAACCATTACTTAAAAAGTCAGACCTAGACCCACATATACTTCATAATTATAGGCACATTTCAAAGTAACCCTTTCTCTGTAAAATACTTGCAAAAGTCTCAATCAGCTTTATTCTCACCTTATACATCACAATTTATTTCAGAAATTCCCATCTGGCTTCCACAACAGTCATATTACAGAAACTGCACTAACACATGTGAACAACATTTTAATATCTTTTTGTGAAGGAAATTCCACTGAAATTACTGTATGTTGTTAGATTTAAGCACAGCATTTGATGCCATTCTTTTTTTACTACACAGGCTGGAAAATGGCATTGGGCTAATGGGCACTGTTCTTGTCCGGTTTAGTTCTTATTTATCAGATCGATTCCAGTGCGTACGGTAATGTACTGACAGTATTGCATTTTTATACACAGAAGTGAGATATGGTGTCAGTAGTGGGACTATTACTGTTTTCATTTTACATGCTTCCACTGGTATCTATCAGTAGAAAACATAACATCCATTTTCACTCATACGCAGGTTACATCCAGTTATACCTTTCTTTTAGAAAAGTGACTTTTCTCCAGTTTTACGCTGTGTTAGTGAATTAAAAGAGAGGATGAATAAAAGCAACTTGCCTGTGAACACAGATAAAACAGAAATGTTGTTTATTGTGGGAATGATGCTGATTGCAACAATATGTTTTCATTATTTAACTCAATTGATATCACCATTAGTTTTACTGAGTCAGCCTGCAATCTACGCATTATCTTTGATACTAATAAGCCATTTAAAGCACACCTTACAAAACTATCCAAAATATGTTTCTCCCATCATAAAAAAGTTGGAAAATTAAGGTGTTTTCTAAATGTGCAGGATACTGAGTTACTTTTACATGATACATTATTTGATGCATGTACTTGGACACATCATCAGTGATAGAACCTGGTTGTTTCAGGTCTAATGAACTATCATACACCTTCTTCCACGTGACCCAGATGAGGTTGATCACACCTTAGGCTGTGTCCAAGTGGCCTACTACAGCCCTACAGTTCTTCTTGCAGCCTACATGTTATTCCTGATGGCTCTTGCTATGCTTGCCCCGATGATGCCAAGGGTCCTGTAGGCCTTCCACAGTGAATGCCCTGCAAAACATCTGCAGCCCACCACTAAAAGTAAGCACCTTGGTCTCCACTCTTGCTGCTAACAACCCTCAACCAGCTAATGGTATTTTACCTTCTTCTTTTCTTGTGCTTTCTCCATCCTCTCCTCCCAAGGAACGCGCTCATAGGGTGAGCTGTTTTTGGGCCTTTAACCTGATAAGGTTTTCGGGTTTCAGTGTGGTCTGGATGATGTGAGTCCCTAACCCTAAATACAAAGAGGAGTGTTTGACTTATGTTAGGTAGATTGCCCAGAGGGGACTGGGCGGTCTCGTGGTCTGGAACCCCTACAGATTTTATTTTTTTTTCTCCAGCTTCTGGAGTTTTTTTTTGTTTTTTCTGTCCACCCTGGCCATCGGACCTTACTTATTCTATGTTAATTAATGTTGACTTATGTTTATTTTTTATTGTGTCTTCTATTTTTCTATTCATTTTGTAAAGCACTTTGAGCTACATTTTTTTGTATGAATATGTGCTATATAAATAAATGTTGATTGATTGATTGACCCAACCCAGTGCTGTGTGTAGCAGACCAGTTTCACTGTGCTTTAGTGGCTGCCTTGGCTGCTCTCCCTCCTTGATAAATGCCACCACTTTGGTGGACATGCAGACAGGTTAGATATGCTTGGGAGGACATCATAGAACTCCCTCCATCAAGTGCTCCTGGAAGAACTATTTGTACTCATAAGTACAATTACTTCTTTGCACAACCTAAGCCACTTTATGAACCATTTGCACTATCTGCACTATATGTACAGTATATGTTTATTGTACTCATGCTTTCATATTGTATATTTTCCATTGTGTTTTTATTGTATTATTATTATTATTATTACTGTTATTTTATCATTTTATAAGAAAATATGGATTATTTGCATATTAATTCTCACTGTACCATACAATAACAATAAAGGAATTCAATTCAATTCAATAGAAGAAAGCACATGTTTACATAGGATGACGACTGGCTTCTAAGTCAATTTAAATTACCAAGAGCTTCTTGGAGCTCTTGATATCATTTTTAAGATAAAATGCAGTAAAATATGTATATTACATTATACAGATAAATGTTTAACTATATTTAAATAATCTATACTGTTAATAATTAAATGTGTGGGCATGCATGGTGGCGCAGTGGTAGTGATGTGCTTGTGCACCGTTCAAGGATATTCCTGCCTTGCGCTGTATGCTTGCTTGGAGTGGCGAAACCCTGGATGGAATAATTAAACATGTACTATGAAGATATTTCAATATTCCTTAAAAGTTTTGAAGAATTGGCGTTCTAAGATTACAGATGGCTTGACATTTATTACAGTGGTTATTGTGTGGCAATTGGTTACTTGGAAAAACAAAAGGAAGGACAGGAATTGGGGGTGTCACACACATGCATATGGGAGGCAGCTAAATGGACCAAAAGAAGGTAATTCCACACCAGGCCACTTCTGGCTCCGAGAACATAATTTCCGTTTCCTCCCCCAGGAATATCACTTCCGGTTCCAGGTTTCAATGACATCACTTCCACCTGCCTGCATTGAATAAAAGACGGTTTCCTCTATAACTTCAGTTCTGTTTCAGGCTCAGATCTATACATATCTGTGCAACTTATTTTGCCTTGTTGCAGGCAGGCTTCAAGTATACAGGTGGCTGCCCCAAAACCTTTTTGGAACATGCACGAGGCTACTTATTTCACAGGGGTTAGTATGTTTGAAAGACAGCACTGCAGCAATAAATTATTTCATCAAGGGTCACGTATGGTGCAGCATGCATCTTGTGGGAGGCAGGAGCCATCTCTGGACGGGGCGCCAGCTCGTCACTACCACTGCATCACCGTGTCCCCATGTTTAATACATGCCTTAATTCCTGTCATCATGAAAATGATATCAAATATACATCTTAGCATTTAAATTGTTCAGAGAGCTGTAGTATCACCGAATGTAATGTATTCTGTGTCCTGTCGGTGTAAGAGAAAGCCAGTTTAAGAAGCATGTAATGATTCACACACATAAAGTACATAGAAGAACACATTGAATATGAATCATTTAACCTGCTACTTTAGTTAGGATAAAATTTGAGAAACAAGTAAATTAAACGATTTTAAGATGAAGTTTGTGATGTTCTGCTTTAATGACAAAATAAATTATACGATTAAAGTGGAAATTTTGACATTAAACTTGACATTTCAACCTTTTTTTTCACTGTGTCCCTATTTTTTTTCTTTTCTCTGTACCCTAATACGCTTCCAAATGACACTCAGACAGTGGACTGTGACTAGCCTTTTCACAGCCCCATTGATATTTGACCACTTCTTTTTTATTTTGGGCATTTTGTGACTTTCTGAATTTAAACTTTCAAGTTTCTCTGCCACTCTATGTCACTCGATCAACTTCCTTTTGTTGTTTATACCACTGCTCAAACCAACAAATAGTATGTTTTTCCTTGCCTCCACTTGGTATTAGATGAAATTTTTCTTTTTTCCCTGTGCTTTTGCCACTTTTTTTTCACAGAATGCTGAATTTAAAGGACTATTTATATTTATTTGCATATTCAAAGAGGTGTCATTCTGGGAGGAGTTGGGGTGGGGAAGCAGGCACATGCACGTGTGTTACATTTCACGCTAACCGTAATTTATAATAATAACAATAATAATAATAATGTATTTTATTTCAAGATGCCTTTATAAACACCTAAATACACTGTATAGATAATAAAATCATAAAACCAACAAAAACATTAATGTACAAATACACATATACATATATCTATATCTATGGAACTGAAAATACAGCAATAAAAACACAGCCTAAGGTCATGTAGTGTAAACTACCCTAAATAGATAAGTCTTCAGATGAGATTTGAAAACAGGTAGGGAATCTGTGTCCCGAATGCTTTATGGTAGTGAGTTCCAGAGACGAGGAGCACTACAAATAAATGCCCTGGAATGGTGATCAGACATGCGGGAGGAGGGGGGTTGATGAGAAGACCAGAAGAGGACTTAAGTGTGGTTAGATGTATAAATGTATATTAGGTCAGAGAGGTATAATGGAGCAAGGTTATGAAGTTCTTTGAAATCAATGCAAAATTTAACAGGAAGCCAATGAAGCTGTTTAAGAGATGGGATAATGCATTGCATGGAAGAGCATGGCGGTGCAATTTAGTGTTAGTGAGGGTCACAGGTGTGCAATGCTATGGAGATGAAAAAAAGATGACCATGTAACATTATTGATATGGGATTCAAAAGACAGAGTACTATCAAAGATAATCTCCAAAGAATAGACTGACGTAGTGGAAGAACGTTGAATTTGGCGTATGCACAGATTTATGTATCTGGATTTTTTTATGTGTATGCACATTTCTGTTTTTGTCCATACGCAATGTTTTTTTTTTTTTTTTTGTGAATTCAACACACAGGGAATGAAAGGAATGCAGTCTGCTATAAATCACATCTCCTCCATATAATCTTGGTAAGGGGCCAGACCCAATTAAATTCCAAACATTTACTTTTTGCTTAGGTGCAAAGCAAGATGAGGTTCTCCATTGAGACTGCTGTAAATAAATCTCATTAGTAGTGACATGCAGCAATAAGGTAGATACTTTGTTGTTGACCAGAAGACCCAATTTAGCCTCAGTGTCAGATACTTTTGCTCTTGCAAGGCATAATACATTAAATGCTGGATTAACATAGTTTGAAATTGTAACATTCTGGACTATGGAGTCAACAGTTATGAGCACTTTATTATTCTCAGGATCCACAAGCATGTGGACAATCTAATTTTCAATATGCCTAATCATTATTAACATATTAATGCAGTCCTTCAAATTGTGTATTTTCCTGACAACTAGCTAAGCATTTTTGAAGCAGTTTATATTGTCAACTGCACATGCTGCAGGACACACAACATCTAAATGAACTATCAACAAGCAGGGAATAGATGCAATTTACATTCACCACAGAGTTCATCTTTACCTCTTTCTGCAGTAGCTTTGGTGCTTTCTGTGTCCAGCTGTATCACTAGGATCAGCTTTAAGCTTTCACCACTCACTGGGCAACTGACTTCTCGCTGTTGGCTACTTCTTGTCGGATGATGGCTTTTACTTGGGCTAAATTTTACTGACAGATTTGACTATTATTATTTTTTTTACTACAGATTAGGTTTTCCAGCTGTTCTTTTCTGGTGCTTGTAAAACACTTCTGCTCACTTCTGGCATGTACTGGGTTTTCGCCGCATGATCTGCATCAACACTAGGAGTCCTAAAGCATGAAAGTCCCAAAAAAACACTTCCAAAAATGTCCACTACAGGGAGAATACTGTCAATCCTAGCTAGTAACAAGGGAGAGTTTATAGGGCAGAGGGCAGTTGTGATTGGCAAGTGATGCTTTGGTCATGTGTTTCCCATTTAAGACTTTTTTTCTGGAACTGTTTATTTAACAAAAAATGAATACATTTCCAAGCTGTGAGCATTCTTTTAAATTATTAGAATTTCTTTTATACAACAGTGGCTTCTGGAGGGAGGGCAGTTTCCCATGTACATATAATGCAGAGAAGCCACTCTTTATCATAATATTACATATAGGAGCAACAAAATTTATAGACTACAACTGAAGTACTTGTAGATTGATTATGTTAAATTGAATGGTAAATTGCGGAGGAGCAAGTCGGATATGTGAACTAATAAAGAGCAATGCAGAACTGATAGAGACAGCAATGGTTGTGATTTATAAGGAAGATTGGTGATATAATCAGTTAAAACAACATAACACAGAAAAAGAAAATTGATATTTTAAAGAAAATCAGAAGATGTTATTATGCTTCAAGACCATTGTATAGGTTAGATGTTGGTTCCTGCTTTGGCATTTCTGCATGTTTCACCTCCACCAGTGACCTTGGGTCATCTGCAGGATTATCAGCTGGTGGTTGCCATTCCAAAATGTTTCACTCCCTACACCATTACATCTACTGGTGGGGTTACAGTGGCGCATTTGTAACGTCTCCCCACCTCCCTCTGTAGCTGCCTTTACAGGGGTGATCACCTTCAAATGTTGTCCTTCTTCCAAAGTCACAGTAGAAGGCTTTCTCTGACTGCTCTCCCAGCTTTTTTATGGTTTTCCATAGGTTTGACCCCATCATTCCAGCAGCATGAGCCAACTGATCTACTGCTTTGCTAACAAATCCCTAGCATCCAACCTATATAGGGAAGACTCTGGCCTTCCAGCCAGCATCTTGGCACTCTGCTGCCAACTCTGTGTACTTGAAATGCTTCCTTTCTTGGGCCACTGTCATGCCCTCTTCCTAGGTGATGGTAAGTTCAATTATGAGGACCCTTCTTTCTAATACTTACTTCATAATAATATCTGGCCAGAGAGTGGTTATTATGATCTATCTCGAAAAAACCAACTGCCTTCTGAGGTCCACCAACATATGTCATGCTTTGTCTGGTCTGAGTACGGTATCTCTCTTCTGTGCAGGTGCTTATTACATGCTGCCTGGCTTGAAGAACATTGTAAGGGTACAATATCTCACAAGGACCCCAGCCAGCTTTTCCAGGATTTGGTCATAGGGCCACCTAAAGCATCCTTGGGTCAATGCTACCTTACATTCTGATAGGATATGCTGAAGGCTTGCCTTGATGTTGCAACACAGTGGGCAGTCTATGTCACTTCCAAACCATTGGGTAAGATTCCGATGGAATATGAGCGTGTCATAAGCTGCCCTTATAAGAAAGCTGCATCTGGTTTGTGTCGATCTCCAAATGTCTGCCCAAGTAAGGCATCTATTTACCACTGTGCCCCATAGGGTCCAGGCTCTCTGGAGGCCCTGGGATACTACTGAACCTTTATGTGATAATGCTCCTGGCTCTAGCCTGCTGACCTTATCTACCAAACTGGCCCTTTGCTGCTTTTTGGTGGCTTTTGACCAAAACTGTTGTGGTACTCCCCAGCCTAAGCCATTACGAGTGATCTGGACTGTCCCCATCACCTATCAGTGTTGCAGGCTGGAGATACATTGTCTTCTGTCTTCCACTTGCAGCTTGTCCGGATAGGGACTTACATATTCTTTATGAGCTGGACAGTAGACTACTTCAGCTCTAGTACAAGATTTGCTTTCTCTTGCTTGTAGCCTAGACTGATGGACTTAATGGGTTGCTCCGGCATATTTTAGCCAAACAGGCCTACATCAGAAAAGCAGCGGGGCAAGCACAACAAATTTTAGATGTAGCTGTTGGCTAGACTGTCCATCCTGCTAACCATTGCTATTGATGAAGGAGTTTCACAGATCTACAGATGTCACATCACCTTTTGATATAGTATACGTTGGTAACAGCACATTTTATTATACAGAAGAAATGGCTTTGATCAAGTATGACAGGAGGCAGGCAAAAGAGAATTTTGATAAAGGATAAACAAAAAACAGGCCTAAAATTAAAAACTGGCAAATCAGTGAATTAAGATGGCATACTCAAAATGTAAAGTTGCTGCTGAGGGAAAACGGGCAATACATTTGAGAATCAAAAAAAGCAAAATCAAAGCCTAAGAAAGTAAATATTTAGGCATTATCCACATCTTCAATTTTCAAAATTTGTCACGTCATATCATTATGTTGTAATTATGATATTTGCTTTGTGTTTCCAAGACTCCAGTCTCCTGTTCAAAAAAGTATAACTATTTGGTTTAGCAGGATATTCCTGTCATAAAACTATGCTGACTGCTATGTAGTATCATTTTCATATAAGTAGCCTCTTAATTTATTTGTAGTTACAGTTTTCAGAATTTTTAATTGAATAGTCTTAAGGCGTATTGGCCTATAATTACTAGGAACTACTTTGTCTCCCCAACTGTGGATTGGAGCAAACTGGCAACTTCCTCTCATCATGAACTACTCCCATCTGAAGTGATTCTGAAATGTTATTAGTAAGGGGTATATAAATAACATCTAAATTTCTTTAAGAAAGACTGGTAAAATTACACATTTCATGGAAGGTTGATTAGTCTTCAAAGCATTAAGGGCCTGAAGCACATCAGACTCTTCTATTCTAAAATTAGTAAACTCGGAACTTGTGGTAGCTCCTGCTTGAAGCGTTTCATTTATTTATTCTTTTATAAAGACGGGTGAAATATTCATTTAGTTCATTTGTTATTTGCTGCTCCTCTTGAATTATTTTTCTTTGTGCATCTCTAGTTAATTTTCCCATTTGCGTTTACTGCTTTTCATTAGAGTTGTACCGTACAAATTGTGTGCTATTTGTTTTTGCTTCAATAGCAATTCTTCTTTTTTATTTTTTTGAACCATTTGTAGATTGTGGTATTACTCTGGGTCTGAATTCATTAGGTATTGGGTCATATTTTTAATTATGCCTTTATCTATTTAAATATCTTTTACTTTTTAATTTTTTTCTGCAAATATTTATTTTTTCAGCTAGATCAGGATATGTAAGAAGTGACACCATGTCTTATTTATACTGTATTTATATCATATTTGTATCTACGTCATAGTTTTCCAATTTTGCAGTAAAAAATAATGAGTTGATGTTAAATATGTGAAAAGTTACAACACATTATTCTAAATGGCCTGCATTTTCTGTCTTTGTGTATGTATGTATCCTGTTCAAAGCACTAAGCATTACTAAGTACTAAGCACAGACTTTCTAAATTATAAACCTGTAAAATTCAGACTGTATTCTAAATGGCCATCCTTAGAACATTTATCTGATGCATGTGTTTAAACCTGAATAACAAATCATAGCAATCTGTGCAGAACAGAAACCTTCTTACAAAATCAGTAATCGAATAAAGAAAAGCAAGGTGAAAACTATTAAAAAAAAATTAGAAAACCACTAGAACAGAGGCAAATGTTAATGAATGTATAAAACTTTGGGTGAGAATTTAAATACAGAAAGAAATACAGAGTCAATAAAACAGCTGGAAATAAAAATATACATTTGTATGTGCCTTATCAGTGTCTGAGGATGAAAATATGACTTTAATTAGTGGACACATTAGATCTTCGCAGGCCGTGTTTCTATAGATCAATTTTAAAATTGTTGATATTATACTATTTAATTGAAAATCATTATTTGTATACCATTTGCTAAAGTGAGTATGTTCTGTGAAGAAAATTATCCTTAGCTAATATTTTAATATAGATTTTTGTGGCTATACAACTGCTTGATCAGGTGCCATTTGTATTGAGCACAGAGCCCACCTAGCTTTAACTATCACCTGGAGAGATTCCATTTATGGTGATCACAGGGTGATTTGTTTAAAGCAGCATTTTTCAACCTTTAAGTATTTGCCACCCGAGTTTTCATAACAGTTTTAATCGCGCCCCCCTAACATTTGTTTTGAAATGTAGATGCATATTTTATTATACCTACTTAACTTTTATCGACATTTATCTAAGTCTATATTTATTGTTCTAGTATCAGAATGTAGTTTAAGTTAATTTGTTTTGATTTCAACAGATGTTTTTTTATATATTTTTGATTCTTGTTTTCTTTTTTTCACATCTTAGCGCTCCCCTTTTTGTTACTTCACATCCCCCTAGGGGGGCACGCCCTACAGGTTGAGTACCACTGGTTTAAGTTATAAGTGGTATAGCAATTTTCATTTTAATGTTTGATAAGAAGCAGTCAAGCAGTTTTAAAAGGAGTTAAGTACCCAATGGTGACAAATGCCTGAAACAGAGGCTATTACTCGATACAAGCTATTCTTTAACTTTTTTTGGCACAGACTCTTCTATTGCGTGTCATTGAAGCTCTCACCTTTGATCTCTTTTGGGATAATATTTTAGACTGGTGAAAATTATGAAAAGTAAGTTTGTATGGACACGATGAAAAGTCTGATTTAGCTGTTTGTAATTAATTTAAAGTCAGTTAGATAAATTCTTTTAGAAATTGTAATGGATATATTTTAAAGATTTGTTTGTTTGAATAGTGAAAAAATACTATGACTACATAATATTCACTGACATATTACCATATTAATAAAACCAACTCTTTAGCTGATCTAAAAAAGTATGCAACTTTAGTATTCTTTACTATACAGCAATAGGGTTATCTGGTTCTGGAGGACAGTATTGGCCAAAACTTTCTTTCAAAATAAATTTTAAAATTTTAGTTGGTTTACTAATAATCATTTTTATTCATGTATTTTGGCTTTTTTATCACATCTAAAAGATGTGTGTATTAGATTAATTGTCCACACTAAATTGGTACTGAGTAAGAGTGGGTGTATACATAAGTGGGCCAAATGTTGGACTGGCACCCTGTCCAAGTTTGTGTTTCTCCCTATACACTAGATGATATGACATGAACTGAATTAAGAAGGTTAGAGATTTTTTTTTGTATGTTATGTTACATATATACATTCTGAGGCTTATTGTTTCTTCCCTAAATGGTAGTTGACAATTATTAGCAAATTAATGGGAAACAAGTCATTTTAGTACCATTTGAATTTGTGATTTTTAATAATGGATTTAAGAAGAAAATGAGAGGTCTTAATCCACTCTGGTACATTATACAGTTTAATTATTCAGTCCAGATAAACTTAATTACTTCATAATGGGAAATTAATTTCATCACAGGCATAGCAAGTAAATTAGAAAATTATCACAAAATAAGAGAGAGAAAGAAACCTGTACAGTAAGTTGCATCTTTGTTTAAGCTACTGCTTACCACTGACGTTCTAATTGCTTAAAGTGCAAAAGTTTTGTTATATTAAAATGTTTTATTTTGCATTTTGGAATTGTATTTCCTGTCAAATTTCTAAAATGGTATGGAATTTTATCCTTAAAATGAACACTACATTATTATAAATTCTTGAAATCAAAGAAAGGAAAATATCAATGATCTAATCTCTGAACCTGCTTATTCTATTACAGTGTTTTAGGATGGTTAGAGTAGCACTAGTAGAATTTTAAAGTCTGAAAGACCTGAGTTTCATAACTGCATAGCAGTCTGCCACTGAATCTTGAACTGAAAATCTTTGTAGAGAGAGCACAACATGGTCTCCTTTTGTCCCACAATGCTGATAAGATACAAATTGCTCACAAAGATTATTTTTTTCATTTTAATCTTAATTGCCTGCAGTGTATACAGTAAATGCTAGTTTAAACCAATGTTGGCACATCTCCAACAATGTTACTTCTACATAAGATTACACAGTTTAGTATATATTTATCTACATGTAAAAGTAATACCTTAATATCTTTTTTGATTTATATATCCTTTCAAATATTAATTCACAAAATAATTTATCCATCCATTTTTTAACCAATGTTAATCAAATTCAGAGCTAGCAGTGAACTTTTATGAAATGTTTAAATTTGACTACTTTCAATTTCATTAATGCCTATGCTATGTGGTCAAAATATTGCATGCATTAAGAACTATGACACACTGTGCTTTTTTCCTATGGTATTTAATATTTCATTTTGTATTTCCACTAATGCAAATGTAAGTGTGAAGCACAATAAGCCCTGAGCTGATTTTGAATATAAGTACTTGGCTCCTTGGCACTGCACATTTAATGTACTAAATCATGTAACTAATACACTTTGCATTGCACAGCAAAATATTCAAGCTGCATATATTTTGCTGCAGAATGTATCTGTCAATGACAAATTGAAGCTCTTTATTCTAAACATCTGTGTATTAATACATTCCCATTCCCCAGTCAAGGAAAATATTAAGGTGAATGTAATAATATTTTAACTGATTAGTAGACAATATTTTTAATTTGCCTGCATTTATATTTGTTTTATGTTGAATCTGTTTTCTATTTCCGAGCTTCAGATCAGAGCATATTTCATGCAATGGTGATATGTCAAAGATGCTAAAACATGAAATTAGGCAAGCCTGCAAAGAATCTCTCATTGGACTTTGTAAAGACAAATAGCCTAAGGTAATGTTGCAGAACAAATCATTATAAAAAATGCTGAAATACATAAATGCTTTTATACATTTAAAAACAACTTTTGAATTAAATATATACTGTATTTTTGGTGGATTTAATGTAATTTCATTAATTAAACCACAAAGTATTTCATATGTATTTTCTTTACATGTCAAATGATTCACAAGTGTATAAATACAAGCATAATAAGGCACTGGCAAATTCTTTTGTAACCTGTACTACTGGAAAATTTTATTAGCAAAATATTTCTACCAATTTTAGTAAGCTCTCCCACACTTATTCATTTTATTTAGTGTATGAATTAAAAAATGTTTTCTAATTTTACAAGGTAAAAACTAAGATGTTAAACACTAAATTTTGCAAATACAACTAAGCAAAATTGTGTTTACTCTTAAGTGACACTTGATTCAGCTCTTAAAATTAAGGAAAATATTGAGTGTAATGATATAATAATTTAATGGTTTTTGCACTGATCTTGAAACATTTAAGCACTGTTACAATTGTAATTGTTTCTTTAAAATGCCAGTATAATAAACACTAAAATAAAATAGTCTTTTGGCCTCACTAAATGGGAAATTTAAACAGGAATTCAACTTCATGCATTTGTCTTTTTAAAATAATTGTTTTCAGTAATGGCAAATGAAAGTAAAAGTATAATACTTTTCTTTTTGCTGTTTCAGAAAAACAAATTATAACGTACCTGAAAGAAGACACTTGATTTTGTGTATGCCTCTTTCTTCATCTTCCAATGCAGCAGTGACTTACATATGATAAGTATAATGTTGAATTTGAAACAATAAAGCCATAGTGCTATTTCCATAGGTAATTAAATCAGATACCTCTTTTGTTTTATATTTAGGATGTCGTTTTTGCTAAAGAAAGGTTTATTTTACCTAAACCATAAAATAAAGTAGAGTTAAATAAGGTTTATAACAGATAGTTGGTTCAGGCATCATTCCTGCAATGCTTCTGTTGTCTATACTACTCACATTCTATGTAATATCTGTTATCTCTTATCCCAGCATCTGCCTAGAAAAAAAAAAATCTCTTCTGGCAAGTGACCTTAGTCTGTGGGTTAGGCATTGAGAAGTACAAGTAAATTATTATTTTCTCTCAGTATACAGAGCTTAGTAAACTGATACCAGAAAAGATTAAATTAAGAATGTTTGTTATTTTTGAAAATGTAAATAAATTTGAATAATGAAAAAATACATTAACAGTTCAAAATTCCGTATTATGCCTGTGGTGAGTAGTGTGTCATTGGATGCTAGATTTTCCCATAATATGTTTCAGAAATATGAAGGGGAAAATCATCCATCCTTTATCTAATCCATTTTACCTAGTACATGTTAATCTGAATCTGGAGTAATGAATAATAAAATAGAAATGAAATCGGGACTGTCCCCAAGTCTGTCCACATTGCATTAATTGTGCCTAAATCCACATTCATATATGCCCTGTTTAAATGCCAGGCAACCTAAAATAACTGATTTTTATTTATGTATGTTAACCAAAGTACTTAGATCATACTACTGGGAACATGGGGAAACCATGCAAATTTCTGACAGATAGGCACTACAGCAGGAAAAAATATTAGGAGTATAGTGAATGGAAAAGCCAAAAAGATTTTGTTCAGATTTAATCTTTTTTGATGTAAAAGCTGAAATCTGTACATATCATATAAGACTTTTACAATTTTAATAAGGTCTTGTCTGCGGTGGGCTGGTGCCCTGCCCAGGGATTGTTTCCTGCCTTGCGCCTTGTGTTGGCTGGGATTGGCTCCAGCAGACCCCCGTGACCCTGTAGTTAGGATATTGCGCTTTGGATAATGGATGGATAAGGTCTTGTGACTAACAATATTAAAGTGAAAATCAAATGGTTTATTTTGAGAAGAAATTACTAAACTTTCTTTAATGTCATACTTGCATCGCCATGTTTTTGAATTTGAAATAGAAACCTGTTTGTAGTGTTCATATTTGAACTATATAAATTTCTCTTGGGAAGTGTGGTGGGTAGCCCATATGACATACTTTAACTGTTAGGATACATCTCTCTCGCTCTTAAGTTTGCTTTCATTTAGTTTAACCTTTTATTTTTAAATGTTATGTAAATATTGTTATTAATGTTGTTTTGTTTTACATGCATTGTCTCATTGGATATTTTGTTTAAGTTATTGTACTCTGTTTTTATATTTTTCTTTTCTTATATCTCTTGTGTTCTTTGAGTGAAGTTCAAGAAGCAGGGCCACCACAACACCACTGCTGAGGGATCACCTTCAGCATTTACAGTATATTCTGAATTAGTATTGTAGGATTTAGACCAATTTTGTAAGGATCATTTGAATTTTCTTTTTGTATATATTTTGCTTTGTTTATTTAGATGTTATGCTTGGATTGCTATTCTTTAAGTTGCACCCTTGACTCAACGAAAGGGTATTGAAGGATTCGTTCAGTGGACTTTACAAAGGAAAAGACCATGTTTAGCAGTCCTAGTAGACACTGGGATTTAAAACATCCTCTCATTTAGGTTGCTTCTGCAACCTTAAAACATCTGGTGGACAGAGTGCTACAACTCCACAACTCCTATACTTCTGCTTGTTTGGATGATTTTTGTCATCTGTTCCAGCAACTGGAAGGAACATGTATAGCATGTTTGGGCTGTGTGCCTGACACTAAGTAATGCCAATCTCAGGATTAACCCTAAGAAATGTTATTTTGGGCTAACAGAGGCCTAATACTTATGCTACATGATGGCCTAGGATACGGTCTCTCCGCAGTGTTCAAAGACTGATGCAATTAAATGGCTCTGTCCAAAAACCAAGCTGCAGGTACAGGCATTCTTGGGCATAGCGGGGTACCACTGTCAGTTTGCTCCTTGGTACTCTGAAAGTTTGTCAGTCCATCAAGGAAACAAAAAATGGCATCACAGCACAACAAACTTTCAGGCCATACTTTTTCGAGTTGACCAGATATTCAAAAATAGGATCACAACCACATGAAATAAGGATAGACTGGATCTCAAACTCATCTGTCCTATCCACCTTAACAGATGGTGAAGGGGTAGGATGCACATAATAAAGATTGAAACAATTTCAGCCTAGATATGTAAAATGTTGAATGGATATTAAAATGAATAGGCAAAACCAGATCATAAAACACAGGAGCCACTCTCCTTCAAATCACATAAGGACTTATTTAACATGATGTTATTTTGCAAAAAGGAACCTTCATGTGGATGTGTCATATAGCAAGCCACGCCTTCTTCACAATTTTGAAATTGGGGGACTGCTGTCCTTTTGAGGTCTACAAACCATTCTGGAAGCAGCTCCTGCCTTCACTGTGTTCTTTTGAGCTAACTGCCACAACAATTGCATCCTAGTGAAGTACACTGGCTGGGAATAGGGAAGAATTAAGAAGGGATATCTAAAAGATGAGGTTGGGATCCATAAAGACATTCAAATGGTAATATTTTCAATTCAGTATGAGATAACACATTCCTAGCAAATTCATCTATAGACAGGAATTCACTCCAGGACTCCAGGCGGAACCAATTGTACAATGGAGAAACTTTTCTAAAGTATGATGAACTCTTTCTGTTTGGCCATTGACATCAGGGTGATAAGCAGACATTAAGTTCACACCACAACCAAAACGATCACAAAAACTTCACCATAATCAAAATACAAATTGGCTTCCCCAATTAGTAATAATTGTCAAAGTCAGATACATATGTAAGTACACAATATACTAAACAAAAACTTCAGTAGACTCCTTTGCTAAAGGCAATCTTTTTAAAGAAATGAAATAAGCATATTTAGAGAAGCCATGGACTATTACCACCAGTATAGGTATAAAACCCTTACAGGGAGGCAGATAAAACCCATAGTCAAGATGAAGCAGAAATGTACTGTAATGGCCCAAAAGGATGCCCTAGCAAAGATTTTGCATGACTAGACTAAAATGTAATCTCTTGTTTCTCTATACATATTTTCCCTTTAAAATGCATTTTAAGCCTAGCAAAGGATTGTTTTATGCCTGGGTGACCAACCATGGGAAGCATGTGCTCTATCAAACATTTTATGTTATTCAGGGGGAACATACATTTTTCATTTAAAGCCTGCACAGACCAAGCAAGCTACATTATTTCCTCAATTTGAAGTAGGGATTTAATAATAGTCACACCTATACATTTTCTGGAGGAACAATGTTTTCAGGCTTTGGTGAACAATTACCAGAATCATAAAGATAAGACAAGGGATCATCTTTACTATCCTTATTTCCAGCACGTTAAGTGAAATTAAGAGTTAAACCAACTAAAGAATAGTAGCCATTGTTTCTAGTGAACATTTAGTCTTTTAGTAGATTTCAAACTGGTTAGATTTTTGTGGTCCATGTAAATCATAGGAGGATTTTTGGCTTCTTTTAACCAGTGACACGATTTACTAATTTAAAAGCTAGTAATTCACCATTACCTGTGTTATAGTTCTGCTATGCTGGTGATGGTTGCTTTAGAGTAAAATGCCTGTGGATTGTGTAACCAGTATGCAACCCAGACCCAGAGACACAAGTAAACTGCATAGTTCTAGGTTCAAACTCATGGTGTTTTTTTTATTTTACAATACCTCCTACAGACCTCCAAATCCTCTTCCACAGCAGTACAATACAATAATATTGATTCTTTCCTCCTTCTATACCTCTCACATAGTTTTATCTACACTTCTCCCAACTCTGACTACTGGTACAGGCAAAACCAGCTTCTTTTATGCCACACTCTTGTATATTGGTATTACTTCTGGGCCAAGCAATAGCCCATCATAGAAGGTATACTGTGCTCCTGCAACTCCCCCAGGAAGAGCCTAAGAACCCGAACAGGACTATCTCATGGGACTACAGCTCCCAACCTGCCACCCTGCAGGTATCGATTTGGGAGTACAGCTGGTGAGATGCTGTAATTGTGTGCACAGGGAGAAGACATAATTCCCAGAAACAGCCACCTTCTGTCCTTCCAAGCAGGTCTCCCTTCCTGGCAAGGAACAGGCACCCATGCTGGTCAGGATGCCTTCCACTCTAGTCCAGACTCAAACCATCTTTGTCATTCCATTATGGCTTCCTGCCCTATCAAGGAACCTGCCTCCATTTGACATTGTTGGGATGCTACTACACACAAAATGGGTTAATCAAGTTTAAGGATATGTAGGAGACAGAATAGCTAGATGCTTCAATGTTCAAATGCCAGTGTATATAGTGTATCTGGTGTCTATAAAACTTCTGATCAGTTTTTGTAGTAAGAGAAGTGATTGGAGTAATCATTGAACTGAAGTTCTTTATCTAATAATTAACAATTTCTACCAAGTACTTGACCAGTTTGACGTTTTCTGGTATTTTCCAAATGAGTATTGCTCTCATCTTTGACTAATTAATTGCCAGCCCCCTACATGCGATTTCATAAACCAAAAATACAAGTCGATCTGTATGAAATTCACATTTCCCCAATTTTACAAAAAGACATGAGCTGGTTTTGCTGAGATGAATCAAGTCGTTGGAGACAGCCTCAGGTGGCATGAGCAGATGGTGCTAAAGAGGCTGGGCCACTCCTACTCCTTGTGCTCCTAGAAGACCCGTGGATGCCAATGGATGCTGTTGGGAGAGCAAGGCTCGCAGGGTCCCTGCTGGGATGGTGATATGGGATTGTGACAGGGACATGAACTGAATGAAAAAATTCACTGCACTTTTCGGAATGTGTCTGTGTTTGCTGAATAAATCATAAATCTGAATAGCAGGGATGAACGGCGAGGAGGAGACATCAAAGCTAGTGATGGGTTTAAAGGGACAGATCCTGAATGTATTTTAACCTTTTTACTCAATTATTTATTGTGGATTTTTACCTTCACTTGAGTACAGTTTTTATTGAGGATTATTTATTTTTTTATTAAAGTAGACCTGCACTGAACTTTATTTTTAACACTTTCTCTGAATAAAAGCACTGCACATTTTGGTACAATCTCTTGTTGTCCTGTGTCCTTTTTGCCCATCTCAGTTTCATGACTATTGATGTCCAAGGTTCAATTACAGTCCCTTGAGGTGTCTTGTGGTGCATAGGAGTATAAGGTTCCAGACTGGTTGTTATTGGCTATTTGTTTCCTGTATAGCTGGAACAAATGTTAGATTTGTATTGCTGGCTGTAAGTGGGTGTGGGACTCTGCAAGACCAGCCCTTTATCATTGATTCTGTTAATAATTTTTAAGGATAGTATTTCTAGGCGCAGCAAAGGAGTGGAAGGTGTCCAGTTTGGTGACCAAAAGATCGCATCTCTGCTGGCTGTGACCTTAGACACGAACTGGGATGGTTTGCAGCCAAGTGTAAAATTGCTGGGATAAGGACCAACACCTTTAAATCCAAAGTCATGGATCTTAGCCAAAAAAGGGTGGAGTGTCTAGAAAGGTGGACTTGGGAAATTGTTCACAAGTGAGGGAAGAGGGGAGAATTGAATTGACAGGAATATCAGAACAGCATCTGAAGTCATGATAAAAGGCAATGCTCTCAATTTACTGGTTGACTAAGTTCCTACCCTTACCTATGGTTACAAACTGTGGGTAGTAACAAAAAGAGCTAAACTGCATATACAAATGGCAAAAATAATTTTCCATCACAGAGTGTCTAACAGTTTTTTAATATTAATAATTCTTTACATTTATATTGCGCTTTTCTCACTACTCAAAGTGCTCAGCAATTGCAGGTTACTGGCCTTGCTCAAGGGTCCAACAGAGCAGAGTCCCTATTGGCATTTATGGGATTTGAACGGGCAACCTTCTGATTGCCAATGCAGATCCCTAGCCTCAGAGCCAACACTCTGCCTCCATCTAGGCTCAGCCATAGAGATTTGGTGAGGAGCACAGACATTCAGGAGGAACTCAAAGTAGATCTGCAGCTGATGCTTCTACACATTGAAATGATCCAGTTGAGGTGGTTCAGGCATCTGATTAATGCCTTTTGGATGTTTCTCAGGAGCAGACCCAGGACACACAGGGAAAAGTAACATCTGGGCATCTCATTCAGACTTCTGTCACAGGGACATGGAACCACCTAAGCTACAGAAAATTGATGGATGGAAGGACGCATACTGATGGGTTTCTCATCTACAAGGCAGAGTGGTTGTTGTCAGCCTAAGAATCTGCACTGGTATCTGGAAGGTTCCAATCCCATTATTGCCAGAAGGTATCCTACTCTGTTGGGTCCTTGAGTAAGGCCCTTAACCTGAAAATTGCTCCAGGGGTACTGGACAATGGTTGACTCTCTGCTCTGACTACCAAAGTTCATGTGAAAAGACAGTTTACCCTCAGGGATAAATAAATTGTATCAAATCATTCAAAATAATCTTTGGGATGGGAGTAATTCCCATTGTGTGAAACACAGCTGTGCTAATAAAATTCTTTGCCTCCACCCCATTAATCATAGCAGTCATTTCAATTCCATTAATTACTGTTGATACATTGACCAAATTCTTAAAGAGGTTTTGGCTGCTTAAACCCAGGTTCCAAATACTAAGTAATTCTAACTGACCTATCATTTTATCACATGCTTCATTTTTGCATGGTTCCCTCTTAATATGCATCACCCTCTATATCTCTGTGAGTACGTGCACCATTTCATCATTCTGATTGTAATAAACATCAGCAGCCAGTTCAGACATTGCCTTCTTTTGATTCTGCTGCTCTGACTGTATTAAATCAAACCTTAAAAAGTAACCATTCCATCTTGGGGTCCCATGTTTTAGAATTTTGAGTTTCTATGCTGACCCAGGGTGAGACAGTACATTTTTAAATACCATAGTCACAGGCAAGGTAAGGTCAAAAACCAAAAGTCTATCCAAATTTTCAAATAAACTGGAAACATAATCAAAAATCAGTAACCAGAAACAAGAGCATGAGATCAAAAAACAGGTGGCCAACAGGAGCAAATGGTTTTGAAAGTACTATCTGTAATACTCTTGACACTTTAGAGATGTTTGGAATGACCTTTAAGCTGTCACTGTGTTAATGTCACAGGCGGTGCACAATCCGTGGAATTCTGAGAGAACTCCAAACACCCTGAAAGAGCAATGCAATAAGAAACAAAGATGGCATACCCTGGGGGGGAATAACTTTCTCAGTTTACGCTAGAAACAAAAACTAATGAGAAATGTGTAACCTTTGAGTTCTAAAGCCTGTAGATCAATGCATAGATAGGATAAATCAATCTAGAAATTCCCATAAAAACTTAATAAAAGTACAGATCACAGCAGCACATATACTGTACATCAATACAAAAGTATTTAGCTTGAATTTCATTAGATGGACTGTGTAAATGAAAGCATCTAGAGACAGATGGAAAAATACACTGGATCTGAAGGCCAAGGATAGCATCTTTTTTTTAGTTTAGTACAACAAAACTAGCTAGAATATTCTGGTAACTGGGAGAAAGCTAGTAAACAAGAGGTATATATAGAACTGTGTCATTTATTGGACCAATAGATGTAAACAATATTTGTCTCAAGGGTAGCCACCACATTTTACTGCTGTCAATTTTAATCTCCATGTATTTACATCAGACTGCTTTCAAAAATCCATTCAGCCTTTGGACCTTTTTTCCCCCAAACCAAACTACCTAAGAGCAGCTGAACAGCTGCTCATGGCCCTGTTTTATCTTTGACTCTGCTTCTGGCAATGGTGATAGTTATAGGCCTCTTATCTCTATGGCGGCTTCTATGTTTGAAGTTTATCCAGTATTATAAGTCAAGCTAATGGCTATTTTTGTGATGTTTGAATTTTTTTTATCCTTAGTCACCAGTTTCATGGAGTGTGTGGATGTGTTTTTTAAACTAGCCTTAAGTTGCAAAATGAATTAACCTCTTTGTTCAGAAAGTATGTGTTTCCTGTTACAAGGAGTTTAGTTTCATTCCACATATCACATTCCACATTGTGCATGGGGTTTAGGAAAATATGTAATCACTGCATTTTTGGAAATTGTATCTTTGTTCAATGTGACATGAGTATTCCATAAATAATAGCAATTGGTACATGACTTTCTTCTTTACTAAAACTAAACAGACTTTATGAACTTCTTTAATGAGAAAATTGAAAATATAAGATCCTAGATCTAGCATTATAGTGCAAACCTAACACTAGCATGGTAAAACCATGTCTCACCTTGTATTCACCATTTTAGAAATTTTAATTTTGCAACAGAACAGAAAGTCTTAACTTTAATTTCTAAAATGAAATCTACTATGTGTTCCCTAGATCCAGTGCCAACAAAAATAGCAAAAAATGCAGTGGATGTTCCTGCAGCTTCTATTTTTAGCATTATCAATAGTTCATTATTGCATGTCACAGTACTTGATGCACTATTAGTGTCAGTTATCAAACCATTACTTAAAAGTCAGATATAGACCCACATATCTATACTAATAAAAGGCAAAGCCCTCACTCACTCACTCACTCACTCATCACTAATTCTCCAACTTCCCATGTAGGTAGAAGGCTGAAATTTGGCAGGCTCATTCCTTACAGCTTACTTACAAAAGTTAAGCAGGTTTCATTTCGAAATTCTATGCGTAATGGTCATAACGGTTGACAAAGTTCGCCATGTTGAACTTTCTTATTTATGGCCCCATCTTCACGAAATTTGGTAGGTGGCTTCCCTGCGCTAACCAAAACCGATGTACGTACTTATTTCAGTGGTATGATGCCACTGTCGGCTGCCATATTGAAGTTTCCAATGTCACTAATTCTCCAACTTCCCGTGTAGGTAGAAGGCTGAAATTTGGCATGCTCATTCCTTACAGCTTACTTACAAAAGTTAAGCAGATTTCATTTTTAAATTCTACACGTAACGGTCATAACTGTCAACAACGTCCGCCATGTTGAACTTTCTTATTTATGGCCCCATCTTCACAAAATTTGGTAGGCGGCTTCCCTGCGCTAACCGAAACCAATGTACGTACTTATTTCAGTGGTATGATGCCACTGTCGGCCGCCATATTGAACTTTTCTACTGTCTCTGTTACTTTTGGGCCCATCTTCAAGAAATTTGGTACATGGGTTCCCAACGCTAACTGATTCCTACTTACGTACATATATATGTCCATAGCCTGCAGCTCGGTCACCAGGTGAGGCGGCGTTGGGTCCCCCATCCCAACGCCTCCCACGTTGTTGACAGCCTGCCTATCTGTCGCTCCAGCCTCTACATTCCCTTCCTTGCTACACCACGGGATTCACGTCTCCCTGCTGATAACTACAGCCTTTTAATTTAATCCACGGCTTCTCCACTGTTTTATTGCTCATTTATTACGATTATAGTTATTGTGTAGGTATTTTAGACTTACTTTACATTGTTCAGGTACCCATTTCCTTTATCATTCCAACCGTACCCCCATTAACATGTCTATCGGGATGATCACCATCGATCAAAGAACTATCACTTACCGAGTAGTTTCCATGCCCGGAGATGGCACCTGCCTTTTCCATTCTCTTTGTTACATATTGCACGGCCATATCAGGTTCACTCTTGATATCCGGAGGAACATTGTGTCTTATATATTGAATGACTGGGACAGGTACAAGGTGTGAACTGATGACGGTACAGGAGATAATTATACTACACAGGAGCACTATAAGAGTGAAATGCTTAAGCCCTTCACCTATGGATCTGCATGTGAGTTGATGGCTGCCGCTGAATTGTTCGGTTGTCGCTTTCAAGTGTACCGAAATGGCCAAATATTTTACATCTTTCGACAACCGCCAATGCCTCTTAAACATCTTAGATTCACAGGTGACGATTTCAGTAGCGGACACTTTGATGTTTATGAATGTTTAAACTCTCAAAAGCTGGATGTGAAGTTATTGATGAAACCAATTGTATACTTACAACGCTTGACAGATGCTGAATGTCTCTTCAACACAAGTCCTACAAATACTGTCGTAATTGAAACAAACCATGAAACTCAAACTGATTATGACAGCAGCAATCCAAGCTGTGAGATTTGAAACAAGATTACTTTTAACATGGCCAACTGTACGTTGCATGCTCAAGAGTAAGCTCAGCGCACAGGTCATATTAAAATCGGAGGGCCGAACTCACAATGTGGTATACAAAGAGATCGATAACAAATAATTATTGGTATATTTTCCCTCAGTTTAAAAAGGTTTAATTTTCTTCTTAATAAAAATTTTAAGGCAATACTTTGCCGCTGCGAAGCGCGGGTATTTTGCTAGTTTATATATATAATTCATTAAGTCTATGGCAAGCAAGATGCACGCAAGACAGTGCCATGCCCGCCAACTCACAGAGCCCCACCCACCAATAATTCGCTAAGCAGCCCACCATGGCATGCAAGACAGACTATGGGATACGCACGACAGAGCCCCGCCCACCAACAATTTGAGCGAGAACGAAAGCATTTGCCAAGTATGTTTTCATTAATCAAGAATATATAATTTACTAAACAGCCGACCAGGGCACGCAAGAAGCAGCACGCAAGACAGACCATGTGATACTCACTAAGCAGCCGACCAGGGCACGCAAGACAGACCATGTGATACGCACGACAGAGCCCTGCCCACCAACAATTCACTAAGCAGGCTGACCATGGCACGCAAGACAGGCCATGGGATACGCATGACAGAGCCCCGCCCACCAACAATTCGAGTGAGAGCGAAAGCATTTGCCAAGAATCCATCCATCCATCCATTTTCCAACCCGCTGAATCTGAACACAGGGTCACAGAGGTCTGCTGGAGCCAATCCCAGCCAACAGAGGGCACAAGGCAAGAACCAATCCTGGGTAGGGTGCCAACCCATCGCAGGACACACACAAACACACCCACACACCAAGCACATACTACGGCCAATATAGAATCACCAATCCACCTAACCTGCATGTCTTTGGACTGTGGGAGGAAACCGGAGCGCCCGGAGGAAACCCATGCAGACAATGTTTTTATTAATCAAGAATGACAGTCGGAGGTTCAAAGACGATCAGATACTGTCATTGTTCCGACCATAGACGCTACCGACTGGCGATCCAGCGGCATTATTCCCATGACCCGCCGGGCAGCCAACCGGGAAACCAAAGTCTGTGGGTTCCAGGGGGAGTATGGTTGCAAAGCTGAAACTTAAAGGAATTGACAGAAGGGCACCACCAGGAGTGGAGCCTGCGGCTTAATTTGAAAATTTAAAACTCACCCGGCCCGGACGCGGAGAGGATTAACAGATTGATAGCTTTATCTTGATTCTGTGGGTGCTGGTGCATGGCCGTTCTTAGTTGGTGGAGCGATTTGTCTGGTTAATTCTGATAACAAGCGAGACTCCCTCCTGCTAAATAGTTACGCGACCCCCGAGCAGTTGGCGTCCAATGTCTTAGAGCAGGGGTGCCCACACTTTTTCGGCTTGCAAGCTACTTTTAAAATGACCAGGGACCTCATGTATAACACCATGCATAGAATTTGCACTATAACATGGCGTAAGCACAAAAGCCGAAATGTGCTTACGCACAGAAAAATCCAGATGCAGGAATCTGTGCGTACTCCAGCTTCCACGTTCTTCTACTACATAAATCCCGGTCAACGTGAAAACTAACGCTAGTGCACACACCTTATGTCCCACCCCAACTCCTCCCAGAATTACGCCTCTTTGAATATGCAAATCAAAATCAATATAAATGGCCCTTAAGCTCAGCGTTCTGTGAAAAGACAATGGGGAAAGCACGGGGAAAAATATAAGAATTTCAGCGAATACCAAGTGGAGGCAAAGGAAAAACATACTATTTTTTTAATTAAACCGTGGTATAATCAACAAAAGGAAGTTGATCGAGTGACATAGCGTGTTGGAGAAACTTGAAAGCTCAGATATCAAAGTAACCATGAAAAGGCGAGTCGTAGCCCACCGTCTGAGTGTCATATGAAAGCTTATTAGGGTACAGACAAAAAAAAAAATAGGCACACACTGGGAAAAAAGCACAAAATGTCAACTTCAATCTCGAAATTTCCACTTTAATCACATAGTTTATTTTGTCATTAAAGTAGAACATCATAAACGTCATCTTAAAATCGTTTAATCAACCAGTTTCTCAAATCACATCGTAATTAAAGTAGCACATTAAATGATTTGTTTTGTATGTGATCTTCTATGTGCTCAATGTGTATGAATCACTACTTGCTTCCTTAACCGACTCTCTTCCTTCGACTGGACACAGAATCCATTACATTCGTGATATTACAGCTCTCCGAATAACTAAAATACTGAGATGTACTGTATATGTGATATCATTTTCATGATGATAGGAGTTAAAGCACATTATTAAACATGGGTTTCACGGCGCAGTGATTGTGTGCAACCTTCGATGAAATTACTTATTGCAGCAGTACTCATGGGCGGCTCCTGGTATGTGTCAGAATTGTCCTTACCCGAACCCTTTAGCTGCCTCCCATGCGCACGTGTGTGACAATATATATACTGAGTATGCTTTATACATAAAATGTATGTTGTCGTACCTTGCATAACTGAATAACCTTTATGGCACAATAACAATTCAATACATTTATGGTCACTATAGTATTTGGATTTAATAATCGTCACATGGGAAAAGGCTGACTCACATAAATAAGTAGAGCCGAGTAAAAAATGACGGCTGTCCGATTAACTGCGATTTTAGTTCCCTTTCCTTTGTCTTTCTCAGATCGCTTTTTGGAAGGTCGTCAGTTTCGTAGTTTTTACGAACAGTTCGAAAGTGCCTTTCCACATTTTCCTTCTTTGGAATAGCAATGATAGATTGACAGATCAGACAAACGCACTTCGATTGTGACATTGTGAGAAAAAAATCTTCTTCCAATTCCACATCCAGCCCATACCCTCCCAAACAATTTTTTTAAATCCCTTCTTCACTCGATATAAATTGGAAGGCTAACTAGATCACAGCCAGAGTTTTGCAGTAGCTTGCGCGTTTGATCGTGCGTGAGAGTTGACCAGTGAGTTAGAAGAGAAGAGATCTCAGACTGGCCGCCCTGTGTGTCAATCAAGAGGCAAATAGTCTTACAGTCGTGTCCTCAAACCCACCCCATTTGGACAACTGTGTCTTTCAGGAAGTGTTCACCCATCAATACATAATTATGCGCCATATGCTACACCGCAGGTTGGCTGGTACTTAATAATTATAGGCCCATCTCAAATTTAACCTTTTTCTCTATGATACTTGAAACCGTAGTCACCAGTTAGCTTCAATCTCACCTTATACATCACAATTTATTTGAGAAATTTCAGTCTGGCTTCCATACTGGTCACAGAATAGATACAGCACCAACTCGTTTTGTAAAAGATATTTTAATATCTGATGAAGGAAAATCCACTGTTTTTATGTTGTTAGATTTATGTGCAAGATTTGATACCATTAATCATTCCGTTTTACTACACAGGCCTGGAAAATGAGGCTTACGGGAGTGTCCTTGCCTGGTTTAGTTCTTATTTATTACATTGGTTCCAGTACGCACAGAAATGTCCTGACAATACTCCATTATTATACACAGAAGTGAGATATGGTGTCCTGCAGTGCTCACTACTGGGACCTTTACTATTTTCACTTTACTTTTTTCCACTGGGATCTATCATTAGAAAACATAACATTCATTTCACTTGTATGCAGATGAGTGGTATACCTTTTTTTTATTTTATATTGTGTAGCACAGCAAGCATGCAACCCCAGCAGGATGTGGAAATGGGTCATAAAAGTTGCTGCATCCTCTCTGTGGAAACCAATTCTTGACAGGATAAAAATGTAACAAAAACTGCCCCGTATAGTGCCTATTTTCCCTTTTGAGCTGCTGCCCACTAAACAGGATTGTGGACATCACTGTTGCTTCATACTGGCCTATTACTTTTGATGATATGATCCTCAATATCTTATTATTAGTAGAAGTAGAATGATTACAATAAATATTTTCTAAATAAATGTTCAGCAGGAAGGAACTCAAAAGTTTCACTTTTTACTGAATTCTCTCTCTCTCTGAGAACAATATGTAAAAATTAATATGTAAAACATGTGTAAAATATACTATGTAAAACATACTACTGTAAATCATTATGATGTTTCTGTTATATATGATTTGTATGCATACTGACTAGTACCTAATCAGACGATATGGATGTTGTTTAAGATATTTCTGCAAAACATGTTGACTATCAAATAAAATACATAATGACATCACCCTGTTTTTTCCTCCTGGCAGCTCTCACTACTCAAAACATCTTTTCATCTGCTCATCAAGCATATATAGCCTATTTACCATAAGTGAACCTGAAGGAGCTTTTTAGTTACTAGAGAGAGCTCCTCTTTTCAATTACTGAACCTGCTGGGTATGTCTCCTCTCTTGTCAGTGTCTCATGCCACTTTTGCCCCTGGCAACCTCAACCTCTAAATATATTACTTGCTGCTTTATTATGTAATTCATTATATTATTTATCCATTTACAAGAACTAGACAAAACAGCCTCTAAAGTAAAGTCATGCTAGCACTGAAATTCAAAGACATTTTTAAATATGTTGTCTAATTGATATTCTAGTCTGTTCATTACGCTCTATGTAAACAAGTATCAAGATGTGACAGTGACAATGTTGGATTACATCTTTGTTACAGTATGCAGCAGGTTAGATGTTTGTGTACTTTTTTTTATTTAAATGCAGCAAGAGACATAGATGTGCTTGATTTGTACTCTGCAAAGCAAGCATATGTTTTGTCAAGGCAGGGCAGAGGCCACAGCCGCAACCATTTTCATTTTACTTTTATGTATTTGGCTGATGCCTTTATCCAAGGAAACTTACATATACATACTTACAGATAAAATTGGTTTAATTTCTTTTGGTTTTCC
Organism: Polypterus senegalus; assembly: GCF_016835505.1. NCBI lineage: Eukaryota > Metazoa > Chordata > Cladistia > Polypteriformes > Polypteridae > Polypterus > Polypterus senegalus. The sequence continues at coordinate 115,293,465 of NC_053158.1, forward strand.
ATTTAAAATACAGGCTGGTCAAGTGACTGGTTCATGGACACAAAGTGTCAGTAGCAGGATTTAAACCCACAACCTCAGGACTGGAAGTCCAAAGCCTTAACCACTACACTACACTACCTGCCAAGAGTGTCTACTAAGCTTCACATTACAGCACAAGACTGCCAGTTGGACCTGAGGAAGCAACTCAAGTTACCGGATTCTATTGCAGCAAACACAATTAGGCCAAATAGGGTACTGATAGAAAAAATGTAATTCTTTTCAGACTGATGATTCTCTGAGAAGACTGTATGGAGAAATATAATAAAAAGAGGGTAAGATATGTAGAACTGTTAAACAAGCACCAGTGGCAAGGGTGGTTCACACAGTGTCTATCAATTAAGGCGGTCTATAGATTCTTTGAAGGGAAATCACTCTACAGACCCCTATAGCTACTCGGCATCACAGGGTAACATAGTAGTAAAAACATTGGGAATATCACAGAGTTAAAAAAAACAAAAAACAAAACTCAAGATGACACTGGATCAGGATTGCAGATATGTGGAAACCAGGTGCTGATTGGTCACAAGGCAGACCGTATCAACCTGGATGAGAATTGAATACACTATGACCTTAGGTATAATCACTGATGATGTGTGACATTATTAATCAGTGTTTCACAATTTATAAACCTCCTAACATCCATTAATGAGCTTAAACAGTAGATGAAACAGCATTATTTGCCTTTAAACTTGCAGGATGGGTGTATCCATCCTCAGTTTACGAAATGATGTATTCCCTTTGAATGTCAAAGGATGCCAGTAGTCATCCATGAGTACTGGGTACAAGACAGCAACCAACATTAGGCAAGTGCATGTCTATTTGAGAGAGGTTTTTGGTGTTTGGAGATTCGGCAGATAGAAGAGTATGAATGTTAATGTGGCCTGGTTGAATCTACTCAAACATTAATTTTATCTTTGGCAGTAATGTAGGTTGCAAGCTGGTTACATTTCTTCAGTACATAAGATATATTTCATATGTATTTATATGTATACGTATAAATAAAAAAAAAATGTTTTCTAATATAGGTGATATAGTATATCAAATAAATGTATTTATATCAAAGAAAAATGACTTCTAAAATATTTTACTGTTATGGTTTTCAAATTATTTTGTTAGTAACAAAAAGCCGATTCAAGAGTCTGCAGGAAGAATCATAACATGAACTAGAGGTCTATATTCTTGCGGAAATCCTGTTGGACCCACTTCAAGGTTTTGCAGCATGGGACTAAATTTAATAATTTTGAGTGACTTGTGTGTAAATTGTTTGTCTGAACCTCTGTTGGCTGGCGCACCCTCTCTTGAACCTATTCCCATAAAGCATCCTTCTCAGATGCTGCCATTTTGAGGTGCTTTGCTTGCCTCCTGTTTGCTTTTCTTCCTCCCCTCTTTGAAGGAAACTTTCAGCGTCCTTTCTACGCCTTTACTCCTCATGTATTTCAGTCCCTCTTGCCCAGAACTTTCTCTTTCAATTGTGTCATCAAAGCCAAACTGACCAGTCAGACTGCCTTAAGAGACCAGACACACTAACCTCAGACCTCAGCATTTTAGTATTTAGTAGATATACTTTATTCAGGTCCTGGGTTCAAAAGGTCTTTTATTTGACACAAATACCTTTTCACATATTTCTTCACATGAAAATAAAAGATCCTTTTTCTTCCCTTCTGTCTCTCTTTCTATCTTTTCCTCCACCCTCACAACAGGAAAGTTTTGTCCTTAACCACTCCTGGCTCTAACTTTGGCTTAGGTGGAGAAACTACTTTTTTAAATTTATAGCAAGGAGTACTTTCAGCATATCAGAGGCATTGTTCAGATGCACTTCTGGGTCAGATTGAGCTCCAGGATAGCAGAGAAGAATCCATATAGCAAACTAAAACGTGTACATTTGAAACAGAAAGATTCTTTTGATTTGCTTTTTTGCTACCCAAAGAATGTTTTATCCAAGAAGTACATTAAAATCAAAGATTAGTGGTACAAGGGCATAGTTTCATCTTTGAGATTAAAGTGTAAATACTTTTTCAATTACAATGAGAATAATTTCCTTAACACAATGAGAGACACCTCCGGTCCACCTGGAGTGATTACTGGTTTTCCTTTAATAAATGTAATTTGATTGAAATTAACAGTGCTTGGAATCTTACTTATATGACAAGTCTCATGCTGTCAGGTTACCTTACACAACTTCTAATATAATGGGATATCAGCCTTGACAACCACAGCTGCTGATCTCATCATCAGAGAATGTCAGTTTACACCTCAAGAAATCACAGGGCATGTCAAATTATGCGACTGAGTGATAACTTTTCATAACAGTTTTACACTTTAAAGGAATTGCATGTTGCTGCTTTTTCTAATAGCCAACAAATAACACGCTGCCTGACAAAGCATGTGCTATAAGAATGTTTTACAGGTATGAAGAATACAGCTGCACTCTCAGTCCTTTTTTTTTGTATTCTTTTGTGCTATTTAAAACATGAGACATCAGAAAGATGAGCCTCTCTTCTGTTTGGGAGGTCCAAAACACCCTTATTCTCAATTCCTCACCGCTACATTGTTATATATGCATTGCATATGTCAGTGCTCACTGGTTGTCAGCTCTCATGTTCACAGAGCCTTTTCCTGTGACTCAAGACAAAAATCAAATCTATATAATTTTGTTGGAAGGACTAATTGGAGGGAGACACTGGGTATATCTGACTGCTGCAGAGAAGGCCATGAACTCTAAAATATTCATTATAACACAATCCAAAATATAAATGGCTTATTAAACTTCTGAAATTCAAAGGTTATTGTAACTAGTGGTGTAAATTACAAGCATTATTTGCTTGCACTTGGATTTTCTGACTCTCTACTTCATACACTCACACTTGTACAATTTGGAATCTCCCAAAAATTCACATAAACACTGGAAAAGCTTATAAAGTATAAATAGAAAGCATATTCCACTTAGATCTAATATGATATGGAAAGCAATAAATATGTCAATTTTTTTAATCATTAGTATATGATTTGGACACTAGCAATCACAAAAAATAAGTAAAGCTGTCATAAACAACACTGTAATGAGTCACAGTACGTATTCTCCTCATGAACAGGCGCAGTGACTAACATAATGCAATATCTTATTTTACTTTAACTGGCATTTTTTATACAGCTTCAACTATTCTCAGCAACATTAATGAGAAAGCATAAATATCTTTGACACAAATGAACTCAATTTTATCCATCAGTGATCATTATTTATGTCAGTTTAGAAAGTACCTCGTTACCTTTACAAAAATAGCTCTAAGCAGTGTAGATCATTAGACTTGTTCTGTAGGGGACTTAAGATGTATGTACACACAAATAAAAAAATATCCCATACACTACTACATACAAATATAAGGAGAACTGAAAAATTAAAGTAAATAGATAACTGCTAGAATTAGGGCATACTTTTCAGACAAAGCTAAAACAATGAGGAAGGTAAACATGAGCCAAAATATACCCTTAAATGGCTAAGATATGGTACAGGTAAAGTGAAAATCACATTGATTCATTATACAATGCAAAAGGTACAAAATAATGTTGTTGTTGCCTTTAAACACATATTTGGTAATACACTTTAAAATGCTAGATGTACAGAACCAATGAAAGACAAAATCTTTTTTCTTCTTAGCACAAACATATTACATACTGTATAAAATGTATTATTTGCCACTGTAGATTGTTGCCTTTTAAAACATTTACAGTGTTACAAAAAAGAATGCATTCCTTCACTGATTTTCTGCATATTTTCAAAACAAACATTTTAATATTACGCTTAGTGCCGTTGGTTTCTTCTAATATTTAGAGTAGAGTCTTAAAAATTAAAAATGGTAAAGAATACTGCTTCTTTTATTTGTTTTGAGTTTATAACCTTCAGTTGTAAAAAAGTCATTTCCCTCTCAGTGGACACTGATAAATTGACAAAGCTGCTGACCTGTAAGTACAGTCAGCTCTTTGAACATTTATTATAATCAAGACTTATATAGGTAGACATTGTCCAGTATGAATCTGATTAATTTGAGATGGCAGACTGTGAGCTGCAGTATGAAGTTGACAAACCCAGGACCCTGGACAGACAGATTCAGCTGTTCCTAGCCATAAAATTGCTTCTCATCTGCATGCAGAAGCTTCCTCTATAGCTGGAGTTGACACTGCAACAACAACTTTGTGTTGTATGACTCATATAGGTCAGTCAGTCAGTCATCTTCCAACCCGCTATATCCCAACACAGGGTCACGGGGGTCTGCTGGAGCAAATCCCAGCCAACACAGGACGCAAGGCAGGAACAAATCCCAGGGCAGGGCACCAGCCCACAGCAGGGCACACACACACACACCAAGCACACACTAGGGACAATTTAGGAACGCCAATCCACCTAACCTGCATGTCTTTGGACTGTGGGAGGAAACCAGAGCACGCAGAGGAAATCCATGCAGACACGGAGAGAACATGGGAACATGAGAACTGGGAAGCAAACCCAGGTCTCCTTACTGTGAGGCAGCAGCACTACCACTGCACCACCGTGCCACCCACTGATATAGGTAAAATAATTAAATGCTATGGTGAATGCCTTAGCCAATTAATCCTCTGAAAAAATTGTTAAGAAATCTTCCACTACTAAAATACCTTGGAAGATGCCTGGAATCTCTGAACTTAAAAAATAGATAGATAGATAGATAGATAGATAGATAGATAGATAGATAGATAGATAGATAGATAGATAGATAGATAGATAGATAGATAGATAGATAGATAGATAGATAATCCCAAGGGGAAATTCACAAAATGTCGGAAAGCTGAGCGTAAATGGGGGAATGGTAAATATACAGTCCTTAATGAAATGCTAAAAATGCTGAAAACTCCTATGTTGTAACTGAATTCAACACAGCTGTCCAACTGCTTTATTTAAGTAAATGATTATCCATCCATTATCCAACCCGTTATATCTTAACAATAGTGTTACGGGGGTCTGCTGGAGCCAATCCCAGCCAGCACACGGCACAAGGCAGGAAACAAACCCCGGGCAGGGCACCAACCCACTGCAGGGCACACACATATACACACCAAGCACACACTGGGGACAATTTAGAATCACCAATGCACCTAACCTGCACATCTTTGGACTGTGGGAGGAAACCAGAATACACGGAGGAAACCCACACAGACATGGGGAGAACAAAAAAATTGTGATACATTTCAGCCATAATTTAGACTAAAATCATACAACAGAAACTGCATTGGTTGAAGTAGTTATTAAATGGTTAAATTGGTTTCAGTCCTATGTAACAAGTAGAAAATTATTTCTTAGTTGTAGTTTATAGGTTGGTGATCTTCGATGTTGTATATGGTGTACCTCATGAAGCTATTCTGGGCCTACTGTTATTTTTAATGTGTATACTCACATTAGGTTAAATTTTTTTTATTTCTAGCACCCGATGACCCTGAAGCTCTGTGCCCTCTGATCCAATGCCTTACTATCATTTTGAAATGGATGAGTATTATTTTCCACAAGTTTAACAAGAAGTCTTATTTGTTGGCAGATATTTAAAAAGGGATATATTGATTTATCCTTATTTACTATTTATGGTATTTCATTTACTTATTCTTTAATTACTCAATTATTTCTAATTTATTATTTTTCTAGTTACCTGAAGAGTTTTCTTTGACATGTTGTAAAGCTACATAATTGGTATGAAAATGTGCTGTTGAAATAAATGTTGTTGTTGTATCTATTGTAAAATAGGTGTAAAGTGAAAAATAATAAACAAAAATTGGTATCATGCAAAAAAAATTATTGCATAGTCCTACAATAACAGACACACCAAAAAAAAAAAAAAAGAATAAATGCATAAATATAGAAAATAAAGGAGTATTTACACATATTTACAATTCCTGCCACTGTAGGTTCAGCACTGAAAAATAAAAAGCAAAAAAAAGATATCTTTCTTACCCAAATAAGGGTGTAGTACTGTGTTAGCCATTATGAAAGGTGTAATTTTGCTTGGCTTTTCTTACCCAAATAATTAATTCCAGGAAGCTCTTTCTTCAAGGAAAAAAGAAAAATATACAAAAAAAATGTACAAATAATAGTGAACTAATGGTATCTTCCATTCCATTCACCACCTCTTTTTCCCATATTTGCTCCCCCCAGATTTAAATCGGAGGTTCTCTTTAACACCTTCTCTGTCTATACTAAACCTGCAAATGATCTGTATCTTTGATCGGCCCAAATACAAGACGCTCCCTAGAGTCTACGATGATGTTCTACAGTATATTGCTGCCCGGTTCCAGAGAACCAACCTCTTAGCCACGCTACACCCTATTGTCCTATGGGAATTGAGAAGATATCGCTGCAGCCAGGAGTCAGATATCAAGCAGGATGTGCAATGTCGAGTGGGGGGGACTACAGTGTTGAGAAAGAGGGGTTTATGGCCTGTTAACTTCTGATTGGTCAAGATGTAAAATCAATAGGAAATTTCTTTTCATTGCCCACGCTGTCTGATGTACAGGAATGAACTGCTGGCTTGAAATCCTAGCCCAGGTTTTGCCTGTGCAAAGAGTATGCTAAAATAAATAAACATTTATCATGTGTTTTTTTTGTCTTTACTCTTGAATAATTTATTCATTCATGTTTAAAAAGTAGAATAACATACCAGATGTTATGGCCACCTGGCAGCTCAGGATGATGGTGCGAATCGTTCAAGTAATTCAAACGCTGTTCACCTTTAATATGAAGGATGGCCTGAATTTCAACTGCCAGCTTATGAATGCAAGAACTATTTTATAAGTGTATTACATCTTCATGCTGAAAACCAAAGCAGTAGTTTACTGGCATGTTGCTTGCTCGCATGTATCAGAACTACTCAATATTCAAATAATATGATGTATTGGAGACATAAACAATACTATTAATGGATAGGTGAGGTAAGCCAAAAAGCAAGCAATAAGAATAGGAGGTGAATGTCACTACAATTTTTAGGCAAGATCAGTGACAGCTTGAAATGAAGATTAAAAATGCCAAGAGTGAAATAAAGAATTGAAAGTGAGCAGGTAAAATAAATGGAAAGTGAATGTATGATATGAACACTAAAAGTGAGAGCGTGGAATGAGGAAAATGTGACGGACTGAAAATGACATTAAAAATGCAGCATGTGAAGTGAAGAATTTACATTAAAAATCCAGAATGTGAAATGAAAACTGAGAAGTGATGGACCAGAAAGCAAGCCCAGTGCTTTTGAACGGTGCACAACTGCAATTACTGTGCACCAGGTAGCTGCTGTTGGGGGTTTTGACAGAATGAATTTAAGAACTTGGCACTAGAGCTTGTATTTGAAATCGTCATTAAAAGTTGACTGCATCATGCAATGGAGTTCAAAAAAACTCTCAGCATGAAATAAAGTTTAAAAAATTAACAGCTTGAAATCAACATGCCCTTAGGATGGATGTTCTTTATCTAGGTTTGTGTTTTGGGAACATGGCTTGACTCTTCTTGCAGTGTATCCTGTCAATTCTGTTTAAATTTTGTATTTAAATTGTATATCTTCCCCATTATATACAGCATGATCCTGTGAAAAATTCAGAGTATTCATGACAAATTAATCCTACCAGTCAAGTATGTCCCCTCCCACTCAACATTGCCCCTCCTATTCAATATTCAGCTCTTGAATGCAGAGATGAATACCTGGGGGAATTGGGAAATTACTGTAAGTTTATAAAATATCTGTGGCCGTGTCTCTCTCTCTCTCTCTCTCGGGCAACCTTTGCAGCCAGTGCATGTCTGCTGGCAACTTTGAAATACGCCTACCTTCCATAGTGGTGTTTTTTTGGAATGACTGCCATATGCCCCATAGCTTGGCCTTTCCCAGTGCCTTTTACAGGAAGGACTGCTAGCACAACCAGGACTCCATTGTCACTATGGACATGAAACACTGCCCTTGAATGCATGCCCCATGCATCAACCAAAGTGCTGCAAAAAAGAGCAAAAGGTGAGTGCACCCTTTAACGATTTACAAAAATGTATGGTATAAATAGTTAGCTATTCTGCTACGTATTTAAAACTGTCACCTTCATGATATTATGGAGAAAACACTACAATAGTCACAATCAAATAAATCTTTTTTTATGGAAAGGGTTTCGGACATTTTACTCAGATCTTTGTAAGTACATTCATTTATTGTTTTTTCTACTGTCACTTTGTCTTTATTTAATAAAAAGTTGATCAGAAAAACAAAATTTCTAAGGTGTGGGTTTAAGTTTCCAATAGCCATGAGCAATATGTAATCTTTTATGCTAAGGTCTATTAGCATTTTGAATGTTAGTTATTGAAGGGATCATGCTGAATTCTGATTTATTTTTGTGTACTGTTGGAGTTTATTATTTGTATGTTAATGAAATTTTATGGGCATGTTTACTGATTACAATTTTGCAGCCCTGACAGGATGGAGATGATTGACCAACAGTACGAGGTGGCATTCCATCATTCAAATGAGCAGCTTAAGAGCCAGTAGCAGGAAAGCCTATAAAAATATAGGTGCTGCCAACTGGTGAATGAATTCCAACTGGTCCGGCAACAGTGAGCCACCATTCCAAGGATATCAAGCTACTTAATGAGTGATGTAAAATACAAAGATCCATTGAATCAACATTTATGAACACTGACAGGGCACTATAAAAGCAATGGTTATTGTATGCTTTTTCCTTGGCTTATTTTTTTAGGGTGGATTGAGATGGAGTGTAAGGGGTTGTTTTAACTTTATGGTTGTATCCTTTTCTGTAGCTCCTGTTACACTGTATTCTATTAAATAACTAATTCCATTCATTCATTATTTTTATCCAACCCGCTATATCCTAACTACAGGGTCACGGGGGTCTGCTGGAGGCAATCCCAGCCAACACAGGGCGCAAAGCAGGAAACAAACCCCGAGCAGGGTGCCAGCCCACCACAGTAAATAACTAATTGATCACAACAAATAAATAAAATAAGAATAAAGTACACTATAATGTAGTATGTTTAATACTAGAGTATGTTTCAAGGCAACAGTTTGAATAATGGGTGGATGATAGTTGATTGGATTGATACAGCTGTTGACAGTCAGGGAGAAAGTATTCCGAAGGTTATAGGAAGCTTGCTCAACATCTTGACAACAAAAAGTTAGAAAAAGTGTGCATTTTTGTTTGTCTGGTCAGAGGAAACAAACTGGTGTGAGGGACAAAGTAAGGATGGGACTTCATGGAAGCTGTGAAGGAAATAAGTTTTCATTTTGTATGTATCATAGAATAATTAATCCATTAAAACCTTCCACCTGTACTCTTGACTCAGTCCTAACACACTTTTTAAAAGAGGTTTCTGATGTGCTCATTGATAGTGTACTTGATATACAGTAGTTAATGCCTAATTAGATACGGGGGTCTTCCAAGATTATCTAAAGGCAGTAGCAGTTAAAGCCCTGCTCAAAAAAATGATCTTAATGTGTCTGTCTTTAAGAATTTTAGACCTGTTTCTTATCTACCTTTTTAAGTAAAATTCCAGAAAAGCAGTTTTTACCAGTTCAATAATTAATTGAATAAACATGCCATTCTGGATAAGTTTCAGTCAGGTTTTAGATGAAATCACAGCACAGAAACTGCATTGGTTAAAGTAGTTGATGACTTGCTGGTTAATGCTGCTGCAGATAATATATCTGTTCTCATTCTTTTAGACTTGAGTGCAGCATTCAACACCATAGACCACAGCATTCTTATTAATCATCTTAACCAATGGGTGGGTCTATCTGGTAATGCCCTAAATTGGTTTCAGTCTTATTTAATACACAGAAAATTTCTGTTAGTTATGGTGGTTGTAGCTCATATGGGGCACCACAAGGATCTATTCTGGGCCAACTATTATTTTCAATTTACATGCTCCCATTGTAGCGGTCTGGAGACGCTCAGAGTCACACTATCATAAGGGGTGGTGAGTTGTTTATTTGTTTGATGGGAACCCCAGGAACGCACCCAGACTTGGCCCAATTCGCACCATTCACACACAGAGACAAGAAATAACAGAATTAAACTAATAAAGCTGTATATTGAATGAAACAAAAAATATAAGCAGCAAATAAACAGATAGCCCTCCCTTTTCCACACGACAATATCAAATCCCAAAACATCAATAAACACCTAACAATAAACACTTGCCACAAAGTTCTTAACACAGTCCAAAAGTAGCGATGACAGAAGAAGTGGACTAGATGAAAAGATGAAGATTCAAGGAACAGCTTTATGTAAGTAATATACTAAACAGTCCTACTGGTAGTCCTGATGTGGTGAGGGGGATGAGATTTGGGAGCGCTCCATCCAATGAAGCGTGATGGACAGTCCAACACTACTCACACGACAGGTAGGCACAAGACAGCTCATACCAGGTTAGAAATGATACTCTACTGGTGCTTTTGCAGACAAGACAGACTGGTGAACACAAATACAAAGACTGACCTCCTGTACTGTTTAGTCTGCTCTATTTTGTGGAAACCAGGGGATGTACAGCTTCCCAACCCCCGGACACAACAGCCACAAGTTCAGCAACACACATGTTTAGTTATAGAGGGAAAGCATTCTCCCTCACTCCCTACAACAGTACAATACAAAGCACCCATAAGCCACAGCCATCCATCACACTTTTAAAGTTCTTGTCTCCAGCAGCCCATGCACCTTTGCAGTTGTCAGGCGCTCCAACCACAGTAAGAGGCATGGTGACTTTGGTCTGAACAGTTCCATAATAAGTTGCTAAGGACAGAAGTCATGATGAAATCAAACACACTAACCCTTTCATAATTAAACAACCCAAACTCACACATTGCTATTTTTTAATGTAATTTTATTTCAAGATAATAACTCTTTCTTATGAGATTAAGATAAGATTATATAAAATTATATACTATATGTGACCTGGTAACTAGTGCATTTGAGAGATTATCTTGTGTGTATGCTATATTATGTTGTACTTAGAAGATAGGAAGCTGTTTTTCCAGTTTATAGACTTCCTATAATAAGGAGCTCATAATGCCACCAAAAGCATTGAAAAAGGAAGAAATGAAACTGTAACAAGGAACAGCTGACCTGGCCATTCAGACATGACACTACAATCAGAGGCAGATCCCAAGGAAATACACACATAGAACACACAAAATTGGAGATATAAGCAAAAAGTTACTACATAGTGTAGTAGCCATAGTACTTCAAGGATTTTCAAAACTTGATTTGATGTCATTTTTTGGAGACGTTAGCATGAGTGACTAAATTTAAGATTAACATACACACAGAGAACCTATCCAGACAAAGTCCTGAGTGATGCCAATTGCCAGTCACCACAAAACATTCTACATAGAAAACCCTTCACATAACTATGTATAAGAGTGATGCCATGTCTGTCACTCTTACTCTGTATGGACTCACTAACAAACAAACATATAGGTGTCATCGCAACATGCAAAATTTGCAATATTTGCCCAAACAAGTTTCCATCTGTGTCCCTGTGCATTTTAGAACAACTCTGCAATCTACAGTAGAGGTACCTTGACAAAATTTAGACTTTGGCAGAAATTAAAATAAATGTAAAACAATACACATAGAAATTAAAAATGTAAGATTTAAATATACAATGCAAAGCTTGTACCTTTAAAGTATACTCATTGTTTTCTACATCCAGTTTACAGAAGCTATAGTGTACAAGAGAGGTTGCGCTAAAACTATGTAACTCAATTGTGTGGCCTCATATAAAGTACTGTGTACAATTTTGGTCTCCATATTATAAAACAGTCAGAGCAGCACTAGAGCAAGTCAAAAGAATGGTAAATAGACTGATTCCATGACTGTGAGATATGATCTATGAGGAAATACTGTAAAGCTTTCCACTATTAGCAAATTGAAATTAACTGGTTAAGATTATGAGCTGCCCTTTGGTTTTGCTCACATTAAGAATGAGATTTCTGTTCTGGCATTGCTCTTTAAGTAGATAAAGCTCTTCTCTGTATCCTGTGTTGTCATTGTTGGTGATGAGGGCTATGAGGGGCCATGAGGGTGGTGTAAACAGCAAATGATTTAATGATGGAGTTGGAGCTGTGTTTGGCCTCACAGTCATATGTAAGCAAGAATTATTTAAAGGCACTCAGCACATTAAAATATGGAGTGCCAAAGTCGTAAGTAAATGTGGAGAGTGTGATGTAGCCAATATGCACAAGTTGCGTTCTAGAAGACCAAAACATAGTAACAGTGGGAGGTCCTAAGTCTCTGTATGAGGAAGGAGCAAAACGCTTCTGGAAGAGAGAGGTTGGGAGCATGTGCTGATAGCATGTTGCCACACCCACCACACAATGAACCACCTGGATTGGGCATGAGTGCAGCGAGTGACTCCTCAGCACCACACTGGAACAGTCTGACTTTTTTTTGTGGTGGTTAGAGTGCCAATCCCCCCACCAACCTCAGAGTTTTCCCTGCAAGTCAGAAAACCTGCTAACAGGGATAAATGCAGATTAATGTTTTACCCTGGTGTTGAGTCTACAAAGTACACCGTTTCTCACTTGCTAGAATGCTCTTTATTTTTCAAGTCTCAAAAACACAACAAACGAAGGTGCACGCTATTCTCACACATGCGCAAAAATATATGCGCT